>NW_010247187.1:10118-35177 GCF_000690775.1 Eurypyga helias | reverse complement strand
TCCAGCTGAAAATAATTTATCTCTTCGCTCTGCCGGGCTCCCGGCATATGCGATTGGGAGGGAAACGTATCCATCATGAATAAACTTGAGCACAAAGACAGGCTGAGTGTCACAGGATACAGAAGGGCAGAGGTCGCCGCAGCAGGGCCGGGCCGGGCCGGGCGCGCATGGCCGCCTCAGCAACCTCCACACAGCAGCAGCAGGCCGGAGCCTTACAGTTTGTCACATCCCCTCGTAAACAAAGCCGCACGGCCCGAGTCACAAAAATCCGTGGTAAGCAACAAAATATGCGGAGAAGTGATGAAGCTCAAAGGAAAACGGAGCTTTTTCTCTTTCCTTTTGCTGAAAGCAGCTAGTAGTGTTTACACCCAGAAAGCTGGGAATTGTAAAAATTCACGAGGTGGATACTCCAATGTTTCCCAGGGTATCCGAACATGTGATTTTCACTGAAATGTGGTGGGTTTTTTTCCATCACGGTCAGGTTTTAAGACTTAATCGTATCCCAAAAGGCTATTTCCAGCTACAGAATTATGAGTGCTTTAAAGTAGCCAGACCCTATATTTTACTTCACCTGTTATAAGGCCAATACAATCACGTTTCATTCATAGTTTATGAAGTCTGAAAAACCACTTGATGAAATTACAGTCTACCGATACCACGCTTGGTATATTTGTCCACGTATATTCTATAATAATTTCAATTTATGACTTGTACTTAAGAGTCATTTTCCTGTACATGTGTTCTTCATAAATACCGGTAGATCGCAGTCTGCACTTGTACAGGAACCACATATCCACACTCATTTCTGTGAAGATAAATACACCTTATACATCCAAAGTGAAAAGCCAGAGAATTTTCACAGAACTAAAGGGAACATATTTCAGGATTGTGGAACAAAATGGTAGTTCTCCCTTACACTCTTTACATGTGGCAAGATGAATCATCCGATGTCTCAACTTCAGCCCTTACTCAGCTACCAGCACTGATGATAATTTTTGCCTAACACACTTAACCATATGATCTTGAACCTTTCAGCAAAGAAAAAAAATTACGTATTACATCAAGAAAGGATTACAAATAAACGTTTGGGAAAAAACAATGTTTCATAAAAGTATTTTAAATGAAATCACACATGACATCTACTGGATTTTACAAATCTTAACTTTGGTACAACAAAAGACCTGTAGCACCACACTATGTATTTTATCACATGCAATAGACTATTTAAAAGAAGTGTTAAATTATTTCATTAATTTCAAGTCCACCATAAAGAAAAAGGGTTGGGGAGGGAAGGCGTGGAGGAAGACAGGACACAACGCAATAGATGGATAAATAGACTTCAAGAACTTTAAATTACTGGCTGGACTGTTAAGAGGTCCCATGATGGCCCCCAGAATACGTAGGAAAGCTGAAATACAGGGCAGATACCAAAAAGACCTTCTGCAACTACTGTTTATTGGAGTAGTTATTTGAGGGTTTTTGTTTGTTTTAACAAAATTAAGATACACATCTTGAACTTCCTATTGTTTTTTTGAAGAAGGATATACCAAAAAAAAAAAAAAAGTGATTTATTGTTGGCCCATAGAATGGAAGCAGGGTTTTGCACATACAAATGAAGTTTGATTTTTTGAGTTTTTAACATAATGCCTAGTTCACAGCGATTGCCACAGCATATTCAGACCACAACATAAATGACTTTACCAAGCTGTTCTCTGCAATGAGGAACGCCAAAGGAAAAGAGCTGGGAGCTCTCAACAGCTCCCAGGGTGTAAAACTAAGATGTTTAAGAGCAAACAAACCGCTGCGTTCAACTTCACTTAGGCAGGGGGAAAGGATGCCTACACAGTATAACCAAATGTGCCAGAAGTTATAAATTGGAACGGGACCATTGGATGAGCGCAACCCTCATCAGGCATCGTGTGCAGTGTGGCTTTTCCTTCCAGGCAGGACTGAGCTGGAATTCTTTTATTCTACAAAGGCAGGGGAGATTCAGAAGGAAGAGAAACAAATTTTCTGCCACGTAACGTTCGTAGGTCTCCAGTTTCTTCTTCGCAAAGACAACAACTAACTGGGGTGTTACCAAGTGTGTTGCTTAATCGATAAGCACTTCTAAAATAACTCCAACATAGTTATGCTCAAACAAACAAAGAAGTGCCTTCCAGGGAAAAATTTGTCATCTGGAACTATGCAATCTCACCATTCCCCTTCTCATCAAGATTTTTTAAGAACTTGGAAGTAGTTTGCAAGTCAGAGATAATTAGTGACCCAGTACCCACCAGTCATTCAAGCTATTGCAAGCAGTAGAAGCAGCTGACAGTCATCTACCACAAAGTCTTTTACACCCAACAGGAAAGTTCTTGAGCTACCTTCAATTCTCCACAAGCTTTTCCGAGACTGACGATGAACATGCAAGAGCAGTGCTGCATTCACGAAAAGATGCGAAAGGAAATTTTTACTCATCTGAAAACAAACTTGGAAACTGGTTCCATTTCACAGTAGGTAGCTCCACCTTCTCTCAAAAGGGTGTTTCCAAACTAGGAGTTTCCAAGTCCTTTTAAATGAACAACCAACCAACCGAGATACATTCCCACACTGCTCACCCCTCAACAAAACCAAAAATATATATTTCTACTAACTAGAACCTGAGCAGTTAAAATTTAGTGTAGAGGGGGGTTTTGTGGTTTGTGGGTTTTTTTGGTGTTTTGGGGTTTTTGTTGTTTAAGTAGGAAAAGCAAGCTAATTAAAGGAGGGTGAGGGGTGACTGAAAGATTACAGTACTGTTTTACAAGTGTGAGAAATAGGGAGGTATATTCTGATAGCTTTGGAAGGGTTTAGATTGCAAACATTGTTGGAGTAGCAATTTCTTCATTTTGCATTTGTAAATACCTGGAAAAGTGAAGGTCTGACCCATAAAATGGCTCATTAAAAAAAAAGTAACAAGCAAAACCACTTAAGTAGCCAAGACTCCAGAACAACAGAATTCAGGACTCTTAATCAAGTACTCTGTGTAGACTGCTACCGTACAGATTTGTGCAACCAGCCAAGTTTAGAGCTGTCTCACTTACTATTCCGAGTCCAGTTGCCAGAACACGACGTACAACAGCTGGTGTATTATCTATGCCACAGTGCAAGGCAGAAACACTACTAAGAAAATTTTTATTCTATCAAGGATCAAAAACCTGCTAGTCAAAGGTGAACAAACTCAAACAGCTAAAAACGTATTTCTCTGCTTGCAAATTATGTAGAGAGAAATTAGCACATCTACAAAGAACTTCAAAGTTCCAGGGCTAAACAGCATTTCCAAATTTACCTCTGTAAAACACCTCATTCAGAACAAAACAGCCATCAGAAGACTAAAAGCATCAAGCCCTATACTACATTTTTACATAAGCAAACAGCAAATGGCATTGCTACGGCATCCTTGGTGCATCAAGAACTATCCTGATGGCCTGCCCTTCTGAGTTAGCATGCAAAGACTTACATCACCTGAACTCGGTAACACAGGGCACAGCTGAGGAAAAAGCATGGATGAGGCTCTGCTAGAGATCAGCTGATTTAGGAGTCACAGGAGTTAGTGGCAGATGAAATGCTTACACTGTGTAAGCAAATCTTATTTGGATCTACAGCAGAGTCTCAGGTAACGGTTTAATTAATGATGCTTGCAAAGCAGTAAAATCTAGCTCCTTGTTTCCCCAGTTACATATACTATACAAAACTAGTTATGAAAGTAAAAACACTTAGAAGTACTAAAGGGATGATGAACTGCCTGCTGCCACTAATAAAACCTCCACAGTGAGTGTTCCTGACCAACTTTTTACAGCACCTTTTAAGTTACTGTATCTGCTCACAAAGCATCATCCAAAAATCTGAAGCATGTAAGATCTTGATTTTCCCTTTCCTACCCTGCTCAGCACCTGAAATTCACGTACCTCTGTGATCACAACAGTGAACCCTGAACTTAAGTCCTGAAATAAAAGCAGGAGAGCAGAAAAGCACAGGTCACGTCCTCAATGGAGGCTGTAGCTTCAAAGCAAAGCAAGCAATGAAACATCTCACCTCAGCAACAGCCATCCATCCAAATCAGGTCCCCCCAGACACTGTATACCAGTGTGCCAAGCCAGGACCAGAAGGAGTTGTTGAGGAAGAAATTCCGTTGGAGAAAGTTAATGTATTTTAGACTGGTAAGACACTGAAGACTTCGCTTGGCAGACTCATCTTCTACCACCTGATCTTTATGAAAACTGTTAAGGAGGCTCTTTTGTTTGGACTGAAGCAAACCCAGGTCTTGCTTCCCAGTGTAACGGATGCTCACAGGAGGTATTTAACACCATCTGCACATATCGTATTTCCATAGCACCCAACACATTCTGCACAGCTCTGTGAATTACTCAAAAAAAAGAAGAATTAAGCAAAAGATACTGGGACCAGCTCACTCAAGAGATGTCTGCAAGGCAGTATCAACAGCTGTCAACCGGATTTGCTCATCAGGATTCCCAGCCTGCTCCTGAGCATCCAGGTAAGCCAGCTGCCGCCTTCCCTTTCAAAGGCACCCCTCACCAGCCAGCCATGCCTCTCACTGCAAGCTTGGGTTACAGACCAGGCTGCACTCTCAACTTATTCAAAAGCTGTTGCTACCAAAAAGTGTTTTCTTAAAATGATGATTTTTGGTGTCTTTTCCTCTGTAGAAGACTACATTTTTTGTTTGATTTGTGGCTGCTTTTAAAAGTAACTTTCTAGGGGCAGGGTAAGTGAAGGTTTTATCGAGCAAATTCTAAGCCTCACACTTCACAGAATCATAGAATATTTAAATTGGAAAAGACCTTTAAGGTCATCGAGCCCAACCACTAGCCTAACACTGCCAAGTCCACCACTAAACCATGTCCCTCAGCACCTCATCCACACATCTCAAATACCTCCAGGGGTGGTGACTTAACCCCCTGCCTGGGCAGCCCATAATACTGACACTCTTTTATAAGAAAAAAAAAATATCTGTACTTATGCAAAAACATAACTGGCATCAGACTTATTTTTCTGATTATTCAATACCTACACTTTTAGGTACCTTCATTTACAGAAGCAGCAGACAGGCGCTAGTAACACCAAGTGCTGAATGGTGTGGTAACTCTTCCTGACATGTCCATATAAAATGGATTTTGTCTAGAAGGGATGGAAAATGCTATGAAATAAGAATTTCTATGTATCTATATCTTTTTAGTAAATAGTAATTGAAGCATTAAGTGTAAAAAAAAAAAAACCCCAAACACAACTCCACACAACAACCCCAAAAAATCTACAAAACCACTTCATCAATCTTTATATGCTTAAAAGGAAAATTTCCCCTATTCTTTAGGGATTGTAAACAGCATCACATACAGAAGGTATTATTAAATTTTTTCAAAACATCAAGATGCTCCACTAAGAAAATAGGCTAAATCACTTTTTCTGTCTACAATAAACATGTAATTCAATTTGGTTCATTTGAAGCAGGAATCAGCTCCATGCTATCAGCCTAATCCGCAAACAGCCCTTCTTGATAAACTGGGAATTTGAGATTATTGACATGGTGTGACATATTACCTTACCCAAGGACAAACATTTAATTTTTTGCGTCTCATACTCATTCCCTACGTCGTCTTCACAACAAGAACAAACCTGAGCTTCCTCTCACCTTCTAAACCACTGAACGCAGGAACACCACCAAAGCTGGGGTGAATTTACAGATATGGTCCAGAGCAGTACTATAAAAGCCTTTTTGCTCAGAGCTGAAGCCAACAGAAACAAGTTTCAAGACAGAGTTGCGTTGGAGAAGCAAGGAAGAAATATTACATCAACAGAGCAGTGATGCAAGGAACATCTACAAGACAGAAGTCTACCTGGCGCCTCTATTTCAAACCTGCGAGGGCAATATAGTCCAATCATTTACGCTTTGTTAGAAGAGTGGTGTCCATCTGTTATTTCACTGAAGACATACCACCCTTTAAGAGAAGGGTTACAAATGAAATGGGGTTACGGAACACGCTCGGAAATCTTTCTGCAGTTCTGAGAACTAGAATGAAGATTTCAGTGTTTACCACAAACCCCCACATTTCACTGGAGCCAGGAGACTGTTCAGCTGGTTTTTCCCTACTTATTTTTGATGTAGGCATCTGCAGCTTCGACTGAATTCAAACCCAGATAACTACTAATTCGGTCATCCAAATTAATTTCTCATTTCTGCTGCACCATACAGCAGGTACCTAATCGAGAGCCCTGTAGCTAGACAGACTAGCATACCAAACAACCAAACCCCATAAACCACCAGTAGACACTCCCCTGTTGTTTGTCCCTGAACTTCAGAAATCACAACTTGGCTTCCCCTTGACCCTGTGTCTTCCCTGGTAATACTCCAAGTGCGGAAGACAGGGTGGGGAAGCTTCTTTCCGAAACACGGCAGAGACCCTTACATGGTAGTTGCTCACGACTGAGCCCACAGCTGAGATGCTGAGTCACACAACTGTTATCCATCAATAAAATCATTTTAGTTTCACTGTGTCCTCTCCTTTTTGGTCACTGTTCCCTTCACTCCATGTTTTTCAAGGCAGCATGGAGCTTCTCGCTGCACAGAACGACGCATAGCAGCTGCACTGACAGTCCCACATTTGCGGAGAAGATCATCCCGAAGTATATCACAGCTCTAATAACGCGGTACACCTCCCAAAAGGCAAACAATTGCTCCTATCAGCAACCCCGTAATAGTTTAATTTTCTCCATTCTCAATTTCTGCCAACATCACGCTACTGAGTGTATGATCTGGAGTTAGAAATCGGTGGTTAAGTTACATCTACCACATTAGCTGGGATCTGGCAGCAAAGGGGGGCTAATTTGAGAGATACACCGAAGCCTCGCTTTCAGGAGAATGAGCATTAGCACTTTTAATGTGCTCTGGGATTTCAAGTTGAATATATGAACCACTTTAAAAAAAAAATCACTTTACAGTAATTTTCAACTGGTTGCCTAACACCCATCTCCTAAGTGACTATCATCAAAACACAACCATAACACTAGTGATGATTGAATATTAAAACCCTTCAGCGAGATCACAGAAGTCCTCAAAAAACAGCCCAAGTTGTCAGAGCGCACTTCTCCCACACGCTGAGTAGCAGTCAGGTTCTGGAAATAAAAGCTTTGTTCAATTACAAAAGTGGGTGCTAGGAACGTTTCTCATTTACACATACAATTTTGAAATCCAAACCAATTTGACAGTGTCTAAACAGACTGTAAAAGGCAAGAAGGAATACTTCCAAAAGGAAGACGATGCAGTAGTCAGAAAAAGGGAAACTACTCACTCACTAGGACAACTTGACTAGCATGGGACTACACTCTGGCACTTTTATGTACTTCAGCAGGGATAATTAATGAGGTTTTGCAGGACTTCTGAGTACTGGCAAGTCAGAAGTGGTTGCAATTCTCCATTTTGTTGTTCACCTACGTTGCTTCACAGGAACACTTCTCAGCTGCACGCCTGCATTGCCACCGTCTCCGCTGCTGTCGGTAGCTCACCAGGATCGCTGAAGAGACGGCAACAGCCCAGCAATCTGTGAAAGGGATAATCTAAGCGACTGCAGGATGGAAGAAGTGCTAAAGACAAGAGCAGCCCAAAATAGCAGCCTGAAGACGGGCAGCAGGCATCTGCCTGCCAAAAGGGAAGACACCTCGCAGGGTAAAGTTCCCCAGCTCCTGGGCCAAGACAACGATGGACACTCCAAGGTTTCTTAAGTCGCATATTTTTGTGTTCACAAATAAGGCTTCGGCTATTTCTTCCACTGCCTGCAGCAAGTTAACGTTTAGCATCACCGTACATTGCTGTGCCCATCACAGACCGAAGCACCGGGCTCCTCCCAGGGCAGCTGCCATGTAGGACAGGCCTACAGCTCTGCATACACAACTCAGATGAGTAAATACATTTGCTACAAAACCATGAAAATTTACCTAACAAAGTTTTTCTAGATATTAGATGTGCATGTGTTGCACGCCAAGTTTCTGAGAGGAAAGAAAAATAAGCACGCGAGCCATTTTCTCCAAAACCACAACCCCCTAATTCCCCGGGTCAGCGCAGTGTCTGGTCCTTCAACATTTCACTCGGCTCAGCAGATGAGGAAACAGTCACACCAGAAGGCCCTGTAACAGATGGAAACCAGAGCAGCTGGAGAGCAGGGAAATGTCTGTGCAGGCGTGGGGCGAGGGGGTGGGGTGGGGGCAGAAAGCCCATCCCCGCTCCCGAGCTTTAAAGCTGCCTGCAGCCATCACGCCATACTGCAAACTCAGCCCACGGATCCGCTGGGGAGAAAGCTGAAGGAAGCAGTACGTGGCCGGATGATTTAGTGCTTCCCAGACTTCCCATCAGGAGAGCAACACTGGGCCACGCAGCACGGTCCTGGGAGCACTAGGTACGCGCTCCTCGGGAGCAGGAGGTCGCGGAGAAGAGCAAGGGTTTTTTGGTTTTTGCCTTCTCCATGAAAAGCGCAGCAGGTGAAGAACTGTTGGCTCAAGAAAGCCTGGAACTGGAAGGGTGAGGAAGGAGACAAAAACTACACATGCACGCTGGAGAAACGAGTAAGGAAACAGTGGATGAATTCAGATCGAAATCAATCAAGGTTTGAGGGAGAGTTTTCTCCTTCTGTTTTTAAGTGAGATATTACAGAACCAAAATGCAGAGATATGTTTTTAAAGAGGAAAAAACAAACATGGTAAATGAGGAAGGATAAAAACTGAAAAAAAAACCAACCCCAACCCCACCCTGACATATGGTTCAATTATTCCAGTACAGTTTAGATTCACAGCTTTACAACACCTGCACTGTTAATAACCATATTAAGTCATACATGATGTCACCAGTATTTCCTTTCTCAACTTAGTTGAGGGAAATACATCTAACAGGACTTCTTCTGGAAAGGCAAATGACTGTCCATGATTAAGATGCCCCTTCCCTGGCACAGTATGGAGAGCAGCCTACCCCCCAGTTCCCAGATGAAGAGCCATTCTGCAGACAGTTTTATAAGTAAGAAGTGCAGGGTGGTGGGGTGTGGGGTTTTTTTTTTTTCCTTGTTTGTTTGTTTTAATCCTGGTTGGAACTACCTTCTGCAATCCCTTTGGCTCCTCAAGTCAGGAGACAAGGAACTAAACTGATCAACATGTAAGACGGAAGCCCTCGTATGAGAGCAGCAGATTACAGTGTTAACCTAGATAACGCAAACAAGGTCATTCAGCGCTTGTAAAAGGCAGACAGAATACTCCATTATAGATGTATATATATAACTGCTCTTTACCTGGCCTGCCATGTAGAATTAGACTTTGGACATTGATTTTTAGCAGCTGTGAGCAAGTGGAAAATTGACAGGGCAGCGGAAAGTTTTCATGACAATTTTTCCTCCTTGGTTATTCCTGTTCCTGACCACAAACAAGATGCTTTCGTTCTACTGCTTACCCCAGACACCTCAAGAACGTGTTCAGGTGCAGTCCGACACTGGAGGTAAGCTGATCCAACCAGTAGCTGCCATCAGATTGTCACCACAGGGGCAGTTGAACAGCAGGGACAGCACCAGGGAAGGAGTGGCATGGCTCATGCCAACCCCTGGGATCCGCCGATTCCTATAGCCCCTCATGCCAACCGCCTTCAGGCTACAGCCAGGTGGTTCAACACCTTAACCTGGCCAGCACAGCATTAAAACAAGCCAGGCATTTGCCATATAAAAAGAACCTAAGAAACCAGTGTCTACTGGTATGACTCCCAGAAGAGTGGGGGGGGGGGGGAGTAAAAAGTAATTCTGATTTGATCAAATACATGGAAAAAAACCCCTTGCATCTAACCTATCAAACAATCAACTCAACGCTGAACACGACACCAAGGATGGGAAATCTCGCAGTTACCGCTGGCTACTCCTGCTGGGTGGAAGGGAAGATTGCTGACTTGCAGCTCTTTCATATCCACGTACAACTCCAGCGAAGGATGTGCAAATATTCTGGGAGCTGGCGTTAGAATGTCTTTTAGACAAGAAGTGTTATATCTCAGTATGATTTAGGAAAATAAAGGCCATTTGTGAATACTAAGGATATCTGTCAAGAGAGTCAAAGAACAGGTTTTAGTTAAGACATTCCAAGAGCAATTCATCCATAGTGCTCGGCGGACTGCCTCCAGCAGTTCAAGCCAAGCACACGCACAGCCCCGCAGCGAATGGCTGTGACGGATAAACACGCTACTTAGAGGCGGAATATTTCATCTGCATCCATTCAGCACCCAGGAAGCCTCCTGGACACAGAGAGGCAAAACTTTCTCAGATCTCTCCTAGCACTTCTGCCTGCACTGTACTTGTCAGCAGTCTTCCTTAAATCCCCGTACTAAAAGTCCATTAGCATGAGACTGGGCTTTGCATATTCTTTTTTTTTTAAAAAAATATTCACCACAAGAATTTTTAAATATATCCCACTATTTGAAACACTTTTGTTCCAAGAGCTGACCATTACAGACTATTTTCTAGATATGGCAGGACAAATTCCTTCCTGTCTGAGAGTTTCCATGGTAATAAAAGTCCCCTTTAAACACATTCACGGTGGTTTGGGCAGGCCAAACAGGCAGCCTTTGTACTGAAAAGCTCCCTCTTTGTGCTCCTCTGTGCTGATCCTGCACAAACCACCGTAAAAGTGTATTTTAGTGGAGGCAGAGTAAAACTAAGGCTCGCATCATTTTCACACGACAACTGTTTATTCCACAGCACAGATACAATCCTCTAGAAGATTCCCTTTCCAAATCATTTCAAGTGGTTGGAGAAAGCAAGCTACAGGACAGTCCATGGCACATTTCAAACAGACCTAACCCGAGCAACTCTGCCAATTACACTTCTAAAAGGAAAAGATGAACCGAGGTGACCATCCTCCTTTTCCCTCCCCCTCCTCCCCACCACGGAGTCACGCCATCTCCAAATGGCAGTGGATTTACACCAGTGCCTGCCTCTCTAGTTAAATAAGGGTAGATAATTGATACCTCCATATCAGTATGTAGACCTGTCATGGAAAGGGACTGAGAGAATGACCTCGTGTGTGGTTCAAATTGCTGTTTGGAGGAACACAGAGGAATTAAAAAAATGTGTTTAGGACACTCAACAAAACACCTCCCTTTAAATATCTATTCTCATTTGTACTTTGACACCTTTGAGTACAAATTCTGGCATGATCAGGTCTTGCTGGGAGCGGAGCATTTTTGTATTAGGAGTTTACATTTCTAAAAACCTCACAGTATCCGAGATTTAGGAAGGGTTTTTTCCCCACTGCCACTACAGCAGACCTTCTACAGAAGCTGTACCAACTCCACAGGCAATAGAATCTCTTAAAGAACTAAATCATTAAGCATAAACATGCCACTTCCACTCACTAAGATTTCAGTCTAAATCCTTTAGGTTTTCCTTCTGTTAGCTTTTGAAAACTTGTATGCAGATTTAATTCCAGGTAAAGTCTCTATTTCCTCATCAAGTTTGGTCACTAGTTTTCAAGCCCTGTAGCTTCAGACATGTCTGTTCGGTGCAGCTCAGTTCCCAAGCCAGTATTTCTTTGCTTACAATAAAATAAGGGAGAGAAAATTTAAGCATCTAACTCACGCAGTGAGCTTTTCCCCAGTGCTACCGTTAACGTTTGGGCTTTTTTCCTCCACCTCATCTACTGGAAGTTTCAGCATGGCACAGACTCTCTCATCCAGACTTTTAAGAAAATGTATGAAGAAAGTAGTAAGAACAGCAGGACTCAGTATAAGAAATCAACAGAATGCTTCATCTCTCTCCTCTCAACAGTTTTAAAACACCCCTCAAACACACACACACCCTTTCTCAACTCCTGCCCCCACCATGTAACTCGTTTCCCATTGGGTGCCCCCACTCCTGAGAGGTGCCCATCTCTTGGCCTCCCATGAATTGAAGCAGTTTGTATGGAAGGCATTATCCAGATGGGGGGGTTGGGGGGGGGGAAAAATCGGTCTTGCAGTCACTTTCACAAGCGTAAGAATGAAAATACCTGATCTTTGTCAGATCTGAATTAGGGGCATTTAGGTTTCCTTTTTGGCAACAGAGGAAACAGCCTTAAAATTACAGCAAGTTTTCAGTTGTGGGAGGCAGTCCAGTTAACGTTTAAGACAAAGAGATGGAATGGAAAGAAGTCTGAGGAAGGGGTATTACACAGAACTATTTGGACTCATGAAACCAAGCCATAGCTGTAACATCCTGAAGAAGCTGTTCTGTAGGCAGATTTTAAGAACAGGATCAGAGCAGATACAGAAAAATCTGCAGCCAGCAGAAGTGAAATACGTCTCAAAATTAACAGGTCTAGTGGCTCACTAACTACTTGCAACTGAAAAAAATTGTGGGTTTAGCTTAAGCAAAAGCTAACAGCATTTATTTTTTTCCAATACAAAATTTCAACTCGGGAAAAGAAACTGAACAGAATTTGTTTTGGTTGCCAGCAAAACCTGGTCTATCGCTTTCATTGAAACTAGTCCAATTTAAACAAACATCAATGTAACGTCCCACATTTCTCATGCTAGCAAATCTTATTAAGAATACTTTCCATAAACACATGGTATTGCTCAGTTATTAACAACAACAAAATCTTACACAGTCCTTAAGGATCATCTGCAGTAAATCCATTTACTTCAGCAATCTAGCTATGAATCTCTCGCCTGAAACAGATGCAACGTGTTAGATGATTCTCACTGTAGGTTGTAGTATTTCTGAGTATGTTTAAATTGCCCTCAAATTATGCTTTATCAAGCTATCACGCTGTCAGGTAACTGAATATAATCAGAAAAGGTAAACTGTAGCCTCTATTTCTTATGCACCCACTTCTTAAAAATCAGAGTCATCGGACGACAAAGATTTCATTACCACCCTGTTCTGACAGAAACCAATATTAATTATTATTTGAATTAACCTCTGAGCCATAGTTTTCATCACTACTCAGTAAAGACACGGACAATTTCTAATTACATTCTACTCTCATTATAAGTCACCAGGCTGTAAAGCTGTATCTGACAAGACTGCTAGACTTGGCCTTGAAATGCTTGGGACTTCACTATAAATCTTTCAGAAACACCTCAGAACTCACTGAATACAAGAGCTATCGCACAGGACGCTTCTCCAACCATCCAGACGTGTTTTTAAGGGGACACCAACTGTGCTATCACAGAACTGCAATGCTGCTGCTAAAAGAAAATTATTTTTCCAGGGCTTTATCATTCGGCATCATTATACAGATGATTTTTTACCTAAAGTTACATGCAGTGGGTCCACTCAGTCTGTCATGTGCAACTGTGCCGCGATCACCAACTGAATCAGAATTACACTCCACAAGTAGTGTAAGAAAATGAATACGTATAGACTGGCAAAAACCCGATTCTAAAGCTTACAGCAAGTATCTACATCACAGGCTGTGTTTATGACAGACCAGAGAGAGAGACTTTATCCGCTGAAGAGTTATTAGTTCTCCAGTAGGAAATGTGGATTTTCAGGGTCATAAATGAAGAACCACCTGTAATTAATATACAGAAAAAATTAGTGCAGGAGGACAATTTTTCTTTGGTAATTTTTGTGCTTTACCTCCCACAATCACTTTGCTGTGGTCAGTTAGCTAGCCAACAAAAAGTGAAACAGATACAGGGATATAAGGAAAGGGAATGACATTCTGGAGAACTGGCTCCTACCCCTGACTATGCCAAATCTCTTGAACGAACAAATTAAACTTCTAGAAGAGTGATTTCTGGCTCTATAACCCGAGCCTCATTTTCACAACTTCACAAAGCTCACATCTATGACTAACTCCAAATGTTCAATCTCCCAGTGAAAGACAGTTTTATTTGAAGGAATACCAGAGGCTGGGATCTATCAGGTTTCAAAACCAGAACTTGACTTAGCTGCTGACTCAAGACATATTTCAAGATAACAGGAACATATTTCAAGATATCATTTTTAACCTTCTACTGTTGAAAATACCTGTATCTTAAAACAGAAGCCTCAGTACGAAATCAGTTTAATTCCAGTGAATGACATTTCATGGTATAAAAACCTTGACTTGAGCTGAGATACACAACAGACACGACTTTAGATTTGCTCAGCTCGGGGCTGGGGGGGGGGTGGTGGGGAGGAGGGGGAAAAAAAAAATCTTCACAGGTCATTTTTCTGGATGCTAGTAATTACACAGAAGATCCAAGTAACCAATTTCACAAAGATTTTAAAGAGAAATTACAAGACATAAGGAAACCCAATATAAAGTTTGGAGTTGTGAACACAGAAAATGCCACTTGTGCATGTATTTAAACACACTGTGGGTTCCATCAGTTAAGGCACAACAGCTTTGTCATCACGTAAGTTAAGTGATGGTCCATGACCGGAAGAATAACTAGATACAGTCAGGCTTAGCACAAGGCAGAATATGCTAGCAGAATTCAGATCTCCTGATTTTTGGAAAAGGCTAGAGATGATGGATGGGACTTCCAGTCTATAAAAATGCAAAGTGTTTGTAACGTTGGTGTCAACAGTGTTACCAATTCTAAATATGCATCCACTTAAACACAGAAGTTGTATTTTTCCTTTCAAGCCTGGTGACTAAGACTACTGTCTTAAATTACATTCCCATATTCTGAAACTATCCAGACCCTTCACCATAAGGCCCCAACTTGTCTGCCCACTCAAAAAGCAAGAATTGACCATACCAGTTTGTTGCTTTTGGGGGTTTTTTTCCTCCCTTGTAGTTGCACGCTTTTCAAGAATTACTCCAAATTTGCATCTTCTTTGTATTACAGTAGTATCTACTTGAATAGTCAGATAAACATCTTCCCTTTTATACCTGATATATTAAATGCCTGGATTATTCTTCCACTCCTCCAGCTAAAGACACATAGCTGGTAGCTTGACTGTTTATTTTATAGACATAGAAGGGTAAAAGGGGAAGAAGAGAAGAAAAAACCAGCATCGTTCTTAACCATGCAAAACTGTGCTTAAACAGAAACAAATTATTTCTCTCCTTCCACTTATCCTTATCTGTCTCATTAATAAGAAAATGAGGCTGTGACTGGCAAATGTAAATAAACTCATGCTCTAGTCACATAGGTTCGTCTGATTAATAATCAATAATCGTACGGGGGAGAAGGAGGCATCAGAACCACAGACAGTCCATCTTTATGAACATTTTTAAGTACTTTCCACATAAGATTTCCAAGAACTTACTGCTGTAGTTAACTCAGGATGAGTCCTACCACACTATTAAACTTCAGGGTAGACCAGAAGGAACAAATATGTATGCAAGCCTTGGAAAAAGCAAGGAAAAATTGACTGTTTACTGTCAAAGAGGCAGTTATGATTTTAACCTACAACAAACCCCACATCAGGACTCTGTTCTGCTAATGTGTAACTGCTCCATAAATCCTCTGAAACAGGGATGTGGAACCCAAGGCACGTGATTTCATTTCATACCATTCATCAACACATACGCCTTTTTAATTAAAAATAAGATAATACTAAAAAAAAATCATTGAGTCATCAACACCAAACTTATCTGAAAGTCTTATTTGGTATGGGGACTTGAACCTGGCTGGAGGGCAGGTGCCTACCAAAGCTGCTCTGTCTCTTCCTCCTCAGCTGGGCAGGGGAGCGGAAATAAGGAAAGGCTCCTGGGCTGAGATGAGGACAGGGAGAGATCATTCACCAGCTACCATCATGGGCAAAACAGATTCAGCTTGGGGAAAAAATTAATTTAATCATCAATCAAATCAAAGTAGGACAGTGAGAACTAGAACTAAAAATCTTAAAACATTTTCCTGGGCTCAGCTTTGCTCCTGCTTTCTCTGCCTCCTCCCCACCAGCAGCACAGGGGGACAGGGAAGGGGGTTGTGGTCAGTCCATCACACCTTGTCTCTGCCTTTCAGAGGGAGGACTCCTCACACTTCCCATGCTTCAGCGTGGGATACCTCCCATGGGCTGCAGTTCTTCAGGAACTGCTCCAGCATAGGTCCCCCATGGGGCCATAGCTCCTGTCAGGAGCCTGCTCACGTGCGGGCTGCGCACATTCAGGCATACCCCTGCTCTGGCGTGGGGTCCTCCCCAGGCTGCAGGTGGGTCTCTGCTCCCCCATGACCCCCCATGGCTGCAGGGTCCCAGCCAGCCTCACCATGGGCTGCACCATGAGCTGCCAGGGAATCTCTGCTCCGGTGCCTGGAGCGCCTCCTCCCCTTCCTTCTCCACTGACCTGGGTGTCTGCAGAGTTGTTCCTCTCCCACATTCTCACTCCTCTCTCTGGCTGCAGGTGCCCAGTTCCACACACCCCCCTCCTTTCTCAAACGCGTCACCCCAGAGGTGCTACCACTGTCACTGCTGGGCTCAGCCTTGGCCAGCGGTGGGTCTGTCTTGGAGCCGGCTGTCGTTGGCTCTGTCGGACACGAGGAGGCTTGTGTCAGCTTCTCGCAGAAGCCACCCCCTGTAGCCCCCACTCCTAAAACACTGCCATGCCAACCCAATACATTTGGCCTGCAGAAAGGCTATCCTGCCTTTACTGACACCTTTTGCATCTCTCAGACTTGAAACACTGAGCTTCTAACACAGTTTCAAATAAAGAAACCTCACATACAGGTGTCTCGATTTGCAGCAATTAAAAGTTACAATTTAATGAGTAATTGTCATTTGTGGTGCAGCACCTAGTAACTCAGAGGTCTCTGTTAAGAGTGCACTTGATGGTGCACAGCGTTTTAAAAGCCTGCTGCCAGACCCAAAAGATGCTGCCTTATTGCTGGGGGTGTGGCAAGGGGGGACAAGAGCGATACACACCTTTGACGAGGATCACAGAAAGGGGAGCAGATAGCGATAATCCACAGCTTTGCTCACGCTATTAGGTTAAAATCTACTTCCCCCTCCCAATGCCACTTTCAAGATCCCATGTGCGTGGGGGGATGGGGACAAGGAGGTTAAGGGAGGAAACGACAGCATTACAGCACCTCGTTTTGTTTATCAGCTAATCACAGACCATGACGAAATATTCTCCAACCGTCTTCATGACATTTTTTCATATCAAATTTGCTAGTGACACTTTTAAACAAGACTAGAAGCAATGTATTCTAATAAATCAGCCCGTAAAAGCCCCTTTTCCATTTAAACCTGGGCACTAAATGACTGATAGCTCATCATCTTCCAATAGCAGAGATACACTGTACTAATGCTCCCCAACTACACTGCTTTTAAACAAACCCAGATTGCCCCTCTAGTCTTCACAGAAGGTACTCAGGAGAAGTTCAAAATGCATGCCTTCACGAAGAGATACAGAAAAAAAATGGCAAAAGCACCCTTCATTGAGCACCACTTAAGAGAATTTACCATTTCACAACACACTGCTTTGGATTGTGGTCCAGGCTGGATTAGTTTCAACCCTTGTTACTTGGAATTTTGTTACCAACCTTTACTCTGCAGACAGAAAACCACCCCTCCACTTTCTCCTAGGTGCTCTGCTAGTAATATTATTTGAACTAAGAAATTATCCCATTCAAAAATTCCTTTATTTCCTAAACCTAAAACCTACAGTTCTATATAGTAGAATCACAGGATGGTTTGGGTTGGAAGGGACCTTAAAGACCATCCAGTTCCAACCCCCCTGCCATGGGCAGGGACACCTTCCACTAGGACCAGGTTGCTCAAAGCCTCATCCAGCCTGGCCTTGAACACTTCCAGGGATGGGCCATCCACAGCTTCTCTGGGCAACCTGCTCCAGTGCTTCACCACCCTCTCTGTGAAGAATTTCTTCCTGATGTCCAATATAAATCTCCATGCTTTCAATTTAAACCCGTTACCCCTTGTCCTGTCACTACAGGCCCTTGTAAAAAGTCCCCTCCAGCTTCCTTGTAGCCCCTTCAGGTACTGGAAGGGGCAATAAGGTCTCCCTGGAGCCTTCTCTTCTCCAGGCTGAACAAGCCCAACTCTCTCAGCCTGTCCCCATAGCAGAGGTGCTCCAGCCCTCGGAGCATCTTTGTGGCCTCCTCTGGACTCACTCCAATCAGTCTATATGCTTCTGATGTTGAGGGCTCCACAACTGGACGCAGCACTCCAGGTGGGGTCTCACCAGAGCAGAGTACAGGGGCAGAATCCCCTCCCTCGACCTGCTGGCCACACTTCTGATGCAGCCCAGGATACGGTTTCTTTCTTTCCCTGTTACCCTCAAACTTACCTGTAGACACACCAACTTCAATTTAACTTATTTTAAGAAGAAAACAAAACAACTGATGAGCTTATCTGGTGCACATGGCATGCCAGCTAGAAGCTGAAGTAGGTTTCATGAGAACGCTTAAAAATTAACTTATCAAAGCACAACTGTGTCTCGTTAACAACTGGAATGGTCACAAGCCTTGCATGACACCTGTATTCTTGGTAAGGGGAAAAAAAAAAAAACCCACAACCTACATTTGTAAGATCTCTCTTAAAATTCTGGTTATTTCCAAGTGTTACAAAGCTCTGCTTGCCACCCTTCAGAGCATCTGTTTTGAAAATGTAACTGGTCCATCTTTATAAAATCAGTTTGCCTACTTTCATGGCTGCGGGGTCCCAAATGTTTCACAATATTCGTACAGCAAACTTTTTTTTCCCATTACTGAAGTGTAAAGCTTCCCAAAATTCAGCAGTTTATGCCCAATTGTATATCAGGGACTACTTTGAAAGCCTATGTCACCTTCAGGACAGCCTCTGCTCTAACACAGGTTACCAAATGCAGCACAGAAGTAACAGCTGATGCCTATGACTTTTCATTTACAGACTTACTACTTTCCAAGTATTTCTCAGCTAAGCAATGCAAGATAATTCTCAAAAACACCCTGCATAAAGTGGTGATTATTTGTGCAAACATTTTTCTAAATACGGTACTCGCGTATCTGTGCACGAAGCCATGAATAAACTCTTAGCTCTCCCACCGCTGCTTCAAGCACCAGAGGTTTTTATACAGAGTGGTACTGTAGCGTGTCACACACTATGATAAAACAGAGAGACCTCAGTGCTCAACAATTAAATCATACACTACACAACAGTTTTTCACATAGGAAGCCAAGAAAAAGAAAAGTCAAAGTGATGGTTCCCATGATAACTACAGCTTGATTGTAATACCATTTTATACTGGATATCTGAACAAATGCATCAATTTACAATTGATGGGGAATTATAACTGAAGGACACAGTCACAGACTTTGTCACAGTCTTAAATAAATCAGTGGCATTCAAAAAATACATCTCCATGCCACGTGTACAACTTGCTAAGGTGACTGGCTTGCTGGCAAGAAGAAAACAGGCTACACAAAAGCACATGAACCATCTTTACCAAACAACTTCTCCAAAGTTAGGGTGAAGCACACAGAGCAACACTGCTGCACTTAAACTAGATTACAGCCTATTTCAACATCCAACAAACCATATTACATTCAGATTTGTCCATGTCAGAGTTGACTTGACCATGACTCACAGCTACTGCTAATGAAAACTGTTAAATATATTTAAGGTTAGCATTACTAAAAAAAAAAAGCAATGGCAACAAAACCACTTTATTGGAGTTCTTGCTTTCAAAGGCGAAAATGCATAGAAGTGAGGAAGCTTGGCAGGAGAAACAAAGAGACAATTGGACAAAACATTTGCAGACAGCAGACAAAAAAAATACTGCACTGCAAACGCAGACACCCAAGAGAAACTCATCGCAGTTAAATCCCAAACTGGGGAGGCTATCAGTAAGAACAGTTTTTGTCAACGAGGGAATAAATCTGAAAAAAAGAACTAGCAAGTTAAAATTACAAACAAAAGGTATGTTCATAAAGGGGCAAAGGAATAAATGGTCCTTTCACAAAGGCCAGGTACAAGGAGCCTGCTAGAGAATCCACCGGGCTAACCTATAACCAAGATACGAAAAAAATACTCCAAGAAAATAAACAAAACCTAATGTTTTTTGCATCTACTGTCACTGGAGAAGCTAAGGGAAGCTTTCATCTTCTCTGCTGCATAAAGCCTCAGAGGCAGTTTCAGCCAAACCAAAGCAAAGAGCAAGTTACCAAAGTGAGGTAGTATTCACCCAAAAGCTGAAGGATAAACTGGCTGACCTATGCACTACACCACATAACATTCTGGTGTCAGACACTGCTTTCACATCAACGGTGCACCAGTTCTGAGAGGTGGTCACACCTTGAGACTGCCCAGAACTACAGACCAGCAAGTCCAGTGTCTCAGCAAGGCAGGTAAGTGTAGGAACGACTGTTTATGGGCACATAGCTAAGTACAGGCTACAAAAGGGACATTGATGCTTTCCAATGGAAAAGTCCCATCTTACTAATGGACGACAGTTCTCTGAAGCAAGTGAGAAGTGGTCAAAGACTGAGCTAACTTGGAAGACCAAACCGCATGCCAGCTGCTGAACAAAGGTCCTGAACCAACAGTTCCTGAAGAAACGAAGCTACAACAGCAAGAAGGAAGGTCTTCACGTGGATAAGTAACCGGCTCAAAGCAGGAAAAAAAGGGCTAGGAGACATCACCCAACCCTTTTCCAGACCTGTGTTGTTCAGCATGCACATAAAAGGTCTAGAAACAGGTGGTGAGCCTCAAAGCGAGTTTGCTGATAATGTTAACAAGTTCATTTTGCTAAAAATGAAAATCAGCTATGCAGGAAGCAGCAGACCTTCATTGTACCCAGTGAAGGTGTAATAAAATGCAGATGAGA
Organism: Eurypyga helias; assembly: GCF_000690775.1. Taxonomy (NCBI): domain Eukaryota; kingdom Metazoa; phylum Chordata; class Aves; order Eurypygiformes; family Eurypygidae; genus Eurypyga; species Eurypyga helias. The sequence goes on along the minus strand of NW_010247187.1, from coordinate 14,441 downwards.
TTCAGTGTAGGTACACAGAAAGAAATGCACCTGAGAAAATACAATCCTGCTGGTTTACATACATTTTACTGAGCTCTGACCCGATTACCTCATTGTCAAGAAAGAGATTTGGGGAGCTAGAACAAACAGATCTAAGAAGACAAGGTTTGTCATGAGCGTAGACAGAACGCTACGCATAATTAAGAAAAAAAGAGAAGAAAACCCCGCAGAACTGTATGAGAAAAGAGATGCACAAGTCTGTGAGGTCACCATATCTTGCTGCTGTGTTTACTCTGCCCACCTCCACTTCAAGAGTAAAATTACTGAAGGACAAAGAGGGGTGACAGGCATTTGAAGACCCTTCAGAATCTCCAGCCTTGAGAAGGGACAACCAGGGAGAGAATAAACACGCCTATAAAATCAGGAGCGGCACGGACAGGTAAGTAGTGAAGCATTGTTCCCTTTTTCTTTTAACAAGGAAACTAGAGAACATCAAACAAAACTAGCAGGTGGTAGGTTCAAAATAAAACAAATAAAAGGAAGCAGTTCTTCATACAATGTGTACTTAAGCTGCAGAACTCATTGCTACGGTCCCAATGGAAGCCAAAAGTTTACACAGACCAAGAACAAGACTAGATGAATTCATGCAAGAAAAATTCATTAAGTGTTACCTATCACTTTTTCTGAGGCAATCCTGAGCTGCAGAGCGGTGGAGGCTAAGGGGCTTCCTCTGTCTCTGGATAGCCTCCACCATGGCCACTGTGAAACAGGATTCTGGATGAGACAGACCTCTGGTCTCAACTGCCAGAGCTTTCCTCTGGTACCAAGAAAGCAAGACCGTATTCGTAACATGGTGTTAATAGCCCCTGACAATATGCTACTTCGATAATACACAGTTTCCAGTACATCATTTCACCTTTCTTTCATGAAGAAACTGAGTTTCAATCCATGTGATCAGTACTTCAAGAATGCAAGTGAGATTGCAACACTGGCGAGGAGCAGGGTGTGAATGACACAGGGCACACCCAGAAGAGTGAGTATCAGACCCTGCTGAAATTCTACCGTTCCTGTATAAAAGCCTATTCCAGTCCAACAGCAGAAAAAAAAAAATCAAAAGGAAGTTTATGATCTGGCTTTAATCCCTTGAGTAAAAACAGGTGGATAAGGTCAATAACAAAAACGATGACAATATTAAATACTGCAGCACCAGCAGTACTTCTCGAGATGCTACTCAGGACCTGCAGATGTTTTTTAGCTTGGTTTGGGAATAACTCAAAGCAAAGTTGTGTTATATGTTGAGATTTTAGGAATACTGAACTTGTATTTTTTTTCCATGTTTCCAAGGACTAAAACCAACACCAAGGGTGAAAAACAAAAATATTGGTACCATTTTGATTTGAACAGCAGTTCTAAGAGACAGTATCAGCCTAAAGCATGGCCTGAAGCTTTACTACTGTTATAAAAAGGTACTTAAAATAACGACAACATATTTAGGTTAAGCACTTAAAGGAATTACTAAAGACTGAATTCAATCCTCAGCTCCAATCCACAAGCCATTGTGCAACGCCTTGGCTGCTGAAAGCAAACCCTCTCTACCGCCTACAACGCAGGGACCATGCCCATCTCCTGAATTAGGGGTAGAAAGTTTTCCCTCGACAAACACAGAAGACACAGCAAATGCTGTTGTGAGCAATGGAAGAACTCTGCCTCGCTGCACCTTCCAGCCTCCTCCTGCTTCCTCTGACACAAGAAAGGTTCTCCTGCCACGATGCCGAGCACAGCCCAAGCTGGAGCACAGCAGTGCACGCCCAGTGCAGAACAGGCCTTCTGCTAAACCTCCATCAGACACGAGGCAGCACAAGCCCACAGTTTGTTTCCAAGGACTTGTAATGATCAAAGTTTTCACAGGTACAGTAAAACTCATCATAACCCAGTGATCACAGCCAACAAATTACACACCCTTGCCCAGAACCACACAGTTCTTCAAAAGAGATTGCTCAGTTGTAGTTCGGTTTAGGCAAGTTAAATACTTGGCTTGAGATGGAAGAAACACATCATGGAAAACATGAGTCAAAATGGTTATTACGATAGCACAGAATAGAAAGTATACTACCTAAACTATCTGTCCTGGGCTGCATCAGAAGTGTGGCCAACAGGTTGAGGGAGGTGATGTTCCCCCTCTGCTCTGCTCTCATGAGACCCCACCTGGAGTGCTGCATGCAGCTGTGGAGCCCTCAACATCAGAAGGACATCGACTGGTTGGAGCGAGTCCAGAGGAGGCCACGAAGATGCTCAGAGGGCTGGAGCACCTCTGCTATGGGGACAGGCTGAGAGAGTTGGGCTTGTTCCGCCTGGAGAAGAGAAGGCTCCGGGGAGACCTTATAGCCCCTTCCAGTACCTGAAGGGGGCTACAAGGAAGCTGGGGGGGACTTTTTACAAGGGCCTGTAGTGACAGGACAAGGGGGAACGGGTTTAAATTGAAAAAGGCTAGATTTAGACTGGACATCAGGAAGAAGTTCTTCACAGAGAGGGTGGTGAGGCACTGGAACAGGTTGCCCAGAGAAGCTGTGGATGCCCCATCCCTGGAAGTGTTCAAGGCCAGGCTGGATGAGGCTTTGAGCAACCTGGTCTAGTGGAAGGTGTCCCTGCCCATGGCAGGGGAGTTGGAACTGGATGATCTTTAAAGGTCCCTTCCAACCCTAACCATTCTATGATTCTATAAACTCTTTCTACTCCTAAACCTAAGCTCAACATATAATAATCACAGACGATCTGGCAGACCTTATTCAGAGAACTGTGTAGAACAAAGGGGCAGCTTATAGTCCCTAAACTCAATACACAAAACACAGTTGTGTAGAATTTACCCACAGGAAAAATATTTATATGAAGAAGACAAATTCTGAAAAATAACAAGCTATTCCGACACAGACTCCAAATGCTTAAAATGGTTTTTTTTTTAAAGTGCTAAATATCAGACCACCTCTGCTTTTATGGATGGCATTTCTCTACTCCACGAGAACAGCAGCAAGGCAAAATTAACAGCTGGTATGGAACCAAGATCATCTGATGAGAGGTGGTAGGTAAACAGCCACTATTACAAATCCCAGTATGGCAGACCTCAAAACACATCATCGTGAACCTGGCATACCAGTTTGGAGTAGCACCCGGGCTCCTGGCTTCCAACCATCTGCTCAGGCCACTTGCCTTGAAAAGCAGAACAACCCAAGCGCCTGGAGGTGCACACGGCAAGCAGGTATTTTGCCTTCTATCGCTTCCACCCATAAACGAGACAAAGAGCATCAAATTCGCTCACTGGAAACGAACGCGCTTTTTCTTAGGGTACAGCAGAACTACGTGTTCAAAGCTCCTCCTGCCCTTTTAGCCAGCCCCGTGCTATTGCACAGGACATACATCACCAACAGCAAGTGGGAAAATACCTCCATTACTCCTATTTCCCCCCTCTCCTCCCCTCTTTTTTTTTTTTTTTTGAGGCAACACTGTTTCCCAGTTCCTCTTAAGCCCTTCCAATGCCCACCATTCCACACACCTCCAAATTTAATCTACTGGAATAAGCAGCCTTTAAATTAAGGTGTTATAAGGTCATACAGCAAGCAAAATGATCGGATTAAAGAGGAAGTGGAGTTAATACTGAATCACTATTTTAAGTTCTGTGTTCAAGACAACAGCATGATAGCCTTTCATGTGTAAACCAGTCTTCAAGCAGGAAGGTGAAGAACCTTCATATTAAAAAAACTCACACAACCTTTTATTTCTTTTTTTTTTTAAATCTGAACATGAAATGCAGGACAAAAATTCAGACAGACAAGATCTGGTCCCAGAGACAGATGTTTTACAGCTGCACGTTGGGCTTCCTAAAGCCCATTAGTGCTAGCACATACAATTCCTAATGTAAACAAGCTGCTTTTAGTAACTACAGTGCTCACTCTGAACACACACAATGCTAGGCAGGGCCACCACTCCTCTCAGTTTTCACCAAAAGCGGCTTGCAATATCTTCAGTACCTTGAGGTAGACTTTGTAAACCCCCTCTCCTGCTCCTCCCGCTATTATCCCCTGTAGCTCCCAAAAAGGGAATTTTTTAGATGCAAAACCCACAGAGAGGAATCTAGATGGTGCACTACATAGGGGTCGATTTCTTTCCTCACTGTGGCCAGTGTTTACCTTCCATTATGGCACAGACAATTGCCCAAATCTTGAGGAGAACAGGAAGGAAAGCATGAGATTTCACTCTTCCACCTGCTAAGCAGCCCCTTTCTACCCCTCCGCAGGCAGATTACACACATAACCCAACAGAACAACCCGCGCTCTTCAGAACACAAGCAGT
>NW_010247187.1:8113-10087 GCF_000690775.1 Eurypyga helias | reverse complement strand
TCTCCAGAACACAAGCACATCCCTGCTACGCTGAAAAGAGCCACCTCAAGCTGGCAGGTGGCTTGAGCAGGAGCTACAGTCAGAATCCCCGATTTTTTTGGATGGTGTTCATTCCTCTGCTGAGCTACACAGTGCAAACTGCCCATCTCTCTCTCGGGAGAGCAGTGAGAGTACAGCATTCCGGGAGCAACTAGGGTGGCATTTCACTTGCAATGTGATTTTTTCACCAATTTTAAACAGATAAGAGTGCATTCATTTCACTATGAGAAAGCTTTACGCCATGAGAGGAAGTAACAGTCTGAGCTATCTATCATGACCATGAGCTCTTCAACTAACGGGAACAAATGTAGATGCTTGGGCTAAAACTCTGGATAACTGAATCCACTAAACATTGATCTGATAAAATTTAAGACCTACAAATTGACTCAGAAGGTTGATGAACTTAATGGATAACTTCAAGCTTGCCAAAAATAAAACCCACCACACACACACCCCCAAACGCAATGTACTTTCTTGTGAATGAACTGTTTTAAAGATTAAATACATCTGAAATATCAGAGAAGCCATTTATACATTAGTAAATCTTTAAGGATTTTGTTCTCCTGCCTCTAGAGGAAAACTGATTTCTGGGCAGTGGATTATTAATTCTCACAAACGGTTTACAGCATGCCATCTATACCATCACTAGAATAAACAAACTTTAATATCAGCTTGAACTCGGGGCAGCACATTTTTCTTTCCGTGTCCTTTGCTTCACAGATGACTATTTCTATTTCTCCCACGAAGGTTCCCAGGCAACTGATCCAATCCACTTGCTCACTGCCACCAAAATGAAAAGATGAAAAGGGCTTGCTGCTCTCCAAGCCACAGGCCCCCCTCGTCCTTAGTACCAGCTCTGGTGTTCATCAGATCCTTTTATGAGCCAGTTTGATTCATTACAACAGCAAAATGCTCTCCATTTTACAGAGTTATTTTTCTGCCATTTTAGTGAACTAAAGTGGTTCACAGAAGGACCTGACAAGCACCGCTGCTATAACAAAGTAGCAGAGCCATGCGGTTAGGAGGAAGGGTGCAGGGGGACAAAGGCAGAGAGGAAACTTCTCCTTTCAGAACAATGTCCGGTTAAATTAGCTCACTGCATTTCTCAAGCCATACCCTGACTTAACAAATGATTACATGGACCACAAGACAACATTCAGTAGCTTTCAGCTACCTTTGGAGCTACAAGAAGTGTATTGTACAAAAAATACAATAAATCTCTATGAGAATACAGATTAAGTATACTACTCCAGCAGCAAAAAATAAAGAAGGTTCTTACCAACGTAATAGCAAGATACAGATAACTCAGAAGAGGAGGGTAAAGAAAGCTTTGCAGATTTCATCCCACCTTTTTATTTTAAAGAACATACATACCCTGGGAAAATGACCACCAATCTCAAACATCAAGCGGAGAAAAGCTACAAGTATTTCTGTTAAGCAGAACACAGCAAGAACTTTGCCTTGTATCCAGGTGAACCTTTTAGGGGAAGGCTGACGTGCCCAAGAGAAAGCACCTGGAGGGAGGCCGTCGAGCCAAGGAGTTGCGAGGTGGCGTACCACAGGCAAGCGACAACGTGCTCCAGATGGCTAGTCCCCAGGTTTCCTGCCCAGCGATTTCTCTCCATGGATCGATCTGCCTCATTCTGTGATGGACAGCCTACTGCGGATGTGTCATTTCACTCGAGAAGGAAGAAGCGAACACACATCAAGTGCATCACTCCCACCGCCAAACCGAACCAATGACGGCAGCCAACGGGACAGCTTGGCTGCTGGAGCCCTTATCTTGCTATTCAAAGTTCACTGCCTACCTGGAGGCACCTCGGAACAGAAGCAACTCATTTCCGTACGCAGTGAAGAGAAAAAGCACCCTGCCCCAAAGCACCCCCATCGTTACACCCTGTCAAATCAGACAAGGGCCTTTCAGCCTTCCTGACT
>NW_010247187.1:7769-8102 GCF_000690775.1 Eurypyga helias | reverse complement strand
CGAGCGTGGGCCAGCCACAGAGCACACCACGAATCTGAGCGCCACAGAGACAGAGCCACAGCAGAAGACAGCTGCAGATCTCAGAAGCCCCGCCAGGGATAAGATCAGGTATGCAGCCCGCACCCCAGCTGACTCCGTAATATCCGCCCCCAAGAGCCCCTACTAGTCCAGTTCCTCCAGCAGCAGACGTTCGTATTGCCCAACCAGCCCCACACCGCTCAGTCCAGTTGTGCCAGTCTCAGCAGGGGAGCTGCACGTGAACTGCTGACAAGCCGAGGGTTGGCCATCCTTCATCCGGAGGCAAGCAGAGAGGCAGGCATTCTGGTTTCCTTT
>NW_010247187.1:0-7747 GCF_000690775.1 Eurypyga helias | reverse complement strand
AGGACGGTGGCAGAAGGAGAAAAACAGATAAAAAAGGGAGATGCTTCTTTTAAGTAACTCCACCTCAGAAAACTTCTTTTGAGGAAGCAATTCCTTTCACCTGTCATCTGGTTTTGTAGCCCAGGTTTTCTAACATCCCAAAATTAAGTAATCACTGGTTCAGGCAGGGGGCAAGCAAGGGTGCAAGGCATTAGTTTATTTCCTTGAGAAACAGCCATTCAAGAATTCAGTCACCTTAACCATAGCATTTCTCTAAATCTAACCATAAGTGAAAAGCCACATAAAAAACTCCCTCCTTCCTGGCTTATTTTTAGTTGCAGGGCAACATCTAACACACCTGACTCTAAGACTACCTACTGCAGCAATTACCGACCCAAGTTGGAAAGCCTGTTCCTGTATCCAGTGCTGCCTTTAACAAGCTGGTTCTTCCAACAGCAACACCGTTTCTACGAAACAACTCCTTCCTCCTGCGTGGCTGCCACAAAGCTCAAACCCTGTTGAAAGCACAGAAGTACGTACCCTAAGAGTCACTCCTGCGAGGGAATGCGGCATGGGCTGGGATAACTGCAGAACTGTAGTAAAGGAGAAATGCAGGTAGAACACAATCTGGTTTTCCAGCCACCTCTGTTAAGGTTTATCATGGTTAGAGCAGAACTAAAGCAGCACCCATCCCTGGCAGTGTTCAAGGTCAGGCTGGATGAGGCTTTGAGCAACCTGGTCTAGTGGAAGGTGTCCCTGCCCATGGCAGGGGGGTTGGAACTAGATGGTCTTTAAGGTCCCTTCCCACCCAAACCATTCTGTGATTCTATGATCTACAAAAAAACCAAACCAAACACCACCAACCCAATACACCAAAACAACAATGTACCTTCACCGAGATCACAGTAAAAGGGTGTGTGGGTGTGTGTGTGTGGAGCGAAGCTGAAGCCTGCTTATTCACATCCCCATTGATAAAAGAACGATGATTAAACTAAGGATGAATAAGGCTGCATCCCGTTCACAGAGCCAAGCAAATGCAAAGCACAGCGGACACCTCATAATGGTACTGATAAATAAAGTGAATTACTTAGCAGGTCTCTCCCAGACTTACCTCCCGAGGCAGTCCAGAAACCCCTATTTAACTCACTTTCTGAATGATTCCTTCTTAAATCAAGAGAGATATTAAATTGCTCACTATAAACTCTCAGTTTAATTCTTCACGGTTAAAACAACTTGAGGCAAGAATTATACTCTTAGCAAGAGTTCCCCCGTCAGAATTTAAAGGAATCTCTGAGTGCACAGGAGCGATGGCTGCCGTGACACAGGGCCTTCGTTCAAGCCATCCTGACACCACCATGCCACCCTGCGAAGTCTGCCAAGATCTTCCCAGCAACCAGGAACCAGCAACACAGCCCAGGCACCTCTCAAACCAACAGCCGGAGATGACAATCTGCCTGCTTTTTGCCATGCAACAAAACACCAAATCCCACAAGCAGCTACTCCACTCCAATGGCAGCACAAACTGAAGTACAACCTCAAAAAGCCAGAAGACTTGCCTAGATAGATGCCAGACAGCAGAGACACAAAAAAAAAAAAAAACCAAACCAAACCAAAAACCACCACGCAAAAAGTCCCACCACCTTCTTAGAACTTATTTCAAGCTAAAACGTAGTTATGGTTGTGTGGGCATTTCTGATCCCCTATGAACAAACAATGCCCATTCAAAGAGAGAACTAACAGCAGCAAGTTACCTGGGATGACAGATTTCTCCACTTCAGATAGGCTCTCCCACCCAGGAACAGGTAAGATTTTGAAAGCATTTGTTACACCGTAAACCACTGATTAAGATTCATCCTTTCAATTTGCCACTCTCTCACCTACCTGCAGTTTTATCTCAGCCTTTTTAGAGTGATTTCTGAACATCTGCTGGCCTCATAATTTATTCCTTGCTTTAACCCTCCTTCTATCGAGCATTAAAAACAAAGTCAGTCATAGCTCCTTTCTGGTTGCCTTATTCTTTCGAAAAAATGCTGAAGTACTTTTCTCCATGGTCCAGACTGACATACAGGTTTCTGTAAGACACCTTACCAAGCAACATTTCAGCTCTGGATTTCAGTCTCAACAGCTGCATCGATGCATCCTCTCTGAAGCAAGGGATAGTTTATTGTAAGCTACCATCAACTCAGATTTCCCCCTTAATAACTCACCCAAGCTGTTAGCACCGAAGACTTCAACTGAATTTCTCTGTTCCTCTCACGTAAGGGCTTGTTTCACATCCCTTCTGGAACAGCACTAGCCCACTTTCTCTGAGGAAGGCTTTTTCTCCATCAGTGATCTCTAAACTTCTAAAATTCCAGCTTTCAGTTCAGTCCAAGTTAGTTTTCCCCTGAAACCTCCCTCAAAGAATGACCGGTATTCCTTCGCACCTAAAGACTACCCATTTAACAAATCCTGTTTACCCTGTAAATAAATCCACAGGCTTCCTATTTTAAGTTCCAGGACAAAAGTGCCTTTATTAAAGTCTTCCTTGGACACGCTCCAGGGTTCTGATCTGCTTTACCACCAGTCATATAGCCCTCAGTCTCCAAACCTTCCCTACTCCTTTCCGAAACATCACAATCCCCCAGGGGAGCTCCTCCCCACACCCCACATTTCTCTGTTTGGCAAGGGATACCCTGCAGTGGCTATCCCCATTTCCCACAAAGTGTGATGGGACCAGACCCCCCCCCCAGCTTCTCTGTGCGCAGAGTGAGAGGAGAAACTCTTCCAGCTATACTGCTTAACTACTAAACCATGTGGGAACGCCGGTTTTGTGAAAACAAAACCTGAAATGGCAAGGCGACGTTCCTATTCCAAGGGTCGTGAAGAACCTTCAGGAAGCAGCACCCAAACGGCCCCCACGCTGGCCCTCTGGTGCCAACATCACGCACCCCTTGCTAGGCAGGGCCCAGGGCCTAACGTGAGACTTCACGGTGCAGCCAGCCAGCTCTTCCCATGCCAGCATCCTCCATGCTTTGGGTGGAAAGCAATATTATTAGGAGTCGAAACGCCTGTTTATTTTGCAACATATCCTAATTATCCGAGGCTGGCAAGAAAATGCAACTCCACTAAGCAAACAGAGAGCAACAAAAATTGGAAAGAAGATTAAAAACCCAATAGGAAAGAAAGGCACAATCTGAAGAGGAATAAAAAAATCTATGGGAAAGCTGGCAGAGGTGGGGAGGGGGCAGGAAAGTGAAATAGAAAGGAATAAAAGGTTTAGATTTCAGAGCAGGACTGGTTTTGCTGCATAAAAGGAACCAGACTTTGTACATCTGGTGTACACCTCCATGAAATGTTTTAAGAAGTGACCCTTACTTCGTAGGTAGAAATCAAAATAAGCTGTATGGTAGGCCGATTTCTTTCAAAAAACCAAAAAAAATCACTAAGAAGAAATTTTAAAGCCAGCTACCTGTTGAAGTTCCAGCAGCAAACAGAAATCTCAGCCATACACCTTAAAAAGTGGCTCAAGGACATGAGAATTAAAGTGCTTCCAAAGCTATTCAGCATCGGAGTCTCCACACGCCGGCTGCTCCCCAGCAGGTAAGCTGCCACGCTGCCCGTTAGGATTACCAGCCCATATTTAAATGAAGCCTGCACAGAATAACCTCTAGATCAGGACCGTATACATGAAATTTAATTTTCCTCTCGGAACCATTAGTAAGAAGGCAGACATTTTGGCTGCAATGACTTTTTCCAGACAATTGATTCTCGAAGTTATTTATTCCCCACCATTCCCCTCAAGGCCCTCTCGTCACAGCAATTGTCTCTGTCAGAGGAAGGTTGGACGCAGCTCCCATGAAAGCCAAGCAAAACCACACCCAAAATAGCTATATAGGTCACTACGAAGCAGAGCGAGCCCTACATCACGCCAGCAAGGGCTTCTGGTTCGTTCCTACATGCCAATAAGCTGTCAAAGTCATGTGTTACGATGCGCTACTGAAACAGTAGCTTATTTAATAATTAGCAGTCTCTTACTGAATTTCAACTCTTAAATTAAAATGGATAAAACAAGTAGTATCTCTTTTATCGTTTTGTGGGGTTTTTTTAAGGAGAATGGATCTGTCGTAACAGCAACAAAATAATCAGTAAGTTTAGAAGCTACTGAGCGGCATCTGTGAAACGAGAGAACCCAAGAGCCGAAGATCCCTGGTTTTGACTTGGCTGCTTCTAGGTGCATGTTTACATCTCTGAAAAGTCACAGTGTTGGAAGCTAAGAGCTAATCAGCTTTTGTATACTTAAGAATATCCTTAAGAGCTCTGTTGTCATATTCAGGCGCTTGGAATGTGTCCTTTAGGTCACAGCCTCCTTTTTATTTTCTGCATCATGCCTTCCAACCTCATTTTCCAAGCAAGAATTGTAGTGTGCAACTGCAACGCGGAGGCTGGACTTAATGATCTCAGAGGTCTTTCCCAACCTAAAGAATTCTGTGATTCCATGACTTCCACGAGCGCAGATTTCCGGTAAGATACAAAGCACTGAAAGTTACAGTTGGATTCTGCAGGCAGAAAGAAGTCAAGAGGAAAACTCTTCCCATCAGGTTTCGGTACCTTGTCAGAACCCGAATAAAAGCACGGGACGTTTCTGCACGCCGTACCTCGCTCCTTCCTCCGAAAGAGTTCCAAAAATGCATTATACTTGGAGCTTCCCTTTGCCTTTTTATTGCTGTCAAAGCATAGACAGTATCTGAGACTTTATTCCATAAAAACCCGGCAGTTTGTGCAACCAACCTATAAACGATGAGAAGCAACGAACTTAATGCCCGTCTTAATGATGAAGCTGCACAAATTCAGTAAATTAATACAGTAACTTCCCTCTTGCAAAAGGGAAACCTCAGGTCTCACCTACACACAAAAGACTCATTTGTAAAAAAGACAGTTTAATTATTTACTAAAATCTGCGGTTTTCTTACGTGTACGCGGAACATAAAAGTAACATAAAAGTACCACCCGTGTTACTTACGGGCATCCATTAACCAGCTCATAAATCCCAGCAGCCAGCGATCTGCTCATAGCGGACCAACACAAACGGGTTTGGAAGTCAGGATTTCAGGGAACCGGGGGAAGGAGGACGTTCAGACACAGGCGACTCATCACGCAGCTGCCCCTATCCTTGCTAGCCCCGCAGATCTGTCCGAGTAACACCGATGTTCATGAAAGGAAATACCAACCAGCAGATTCTGAACACTTTCCCTCTGCAAATTAAGGCAGGAGCGAGATGAACGGGAAATAAGGAGTAGAGTTAAGGCATGGGAATAAGGCAACGCACATGGTCATTTCCACCCTCTTCCCTTCTGGTTACTTTTTTTTCCCCCTCCTCCTACCTCAGCCACCCTTATGTATCACACCGCACGCTAAAAACAAAAACCCAGCCAGCTGCCCTTGGATGCCACAGGTACGGCAACCACGGAGCCTCACTGAGGGATTTCAGCAGCGCTCTGAAAACCTGCAAAGTTCCTACCACTGAGGCCTCCCACCCTCACAGAAAATCACGTCTGGGTGGGTTTTGCCTGTCAACGTTTCCAACTGGTGTTGTACCCTCACACTGCAACCTCCCCTCCACAGCCCAGGCCACATCCCCTCCACTCCAGGGCGGGACGGGCCTGCCAACGCCGAGGGGATGCCTGTGCCCAGACCGGACCCAGCGGCACCTACGCTGGCCTGTTTTCAGCTTCGCCATCGGCTCGCAGCGCCTTTACTTGCGACTCACTTGTTTCACATCTTATGGAGTCCTAATGTTATTTGAGCGTTAATGGGAAGCACCGTGGACGTTAACGAAAAGCTTTTCAGCACACAAGAGCGGATAACTTGTGCGGGGGAAAAAAAAAAACCTCCGCTCCAGTTAACTGACCCAGTCCACGCAGAGGGGAAGTCTTCACGGTGCTCCTTTGACCCAACTCTTCGGGTTTCCGCATCAACCAAATTCAAGAGAAAACGGTCACAAGTCCAATCCCCCACCACTGCACCGAGTTTGGACTGCAAGGGAGAGTACTCCGCTACAGCCCGTTTTCACAACGGCACGTCCTTTGAAACGGTTACGTTCCCAAAAGGGCTGCGTCCCCTTTACCTACGATCAAAACTTCCCCTAGTTACTGACGAGGCCATAAAACTGTTCTGGGTTTCGAACCTGAGCCAGGTTTTTCCCACTGTTTAAATAACCTAATCAGGATTTACAAGTAGTTAACAGAAACATCATTTCATTCTTAAATATTTAGTAAGATATTTGGTCAAATAAGATTATCCAATTAGTATCAGTGAATGGCTAATTCAGTGAAACTTGCAATCACAAGCATTTAGCATGTTCTACAGCTTTCGTAGCGGTCTTTGTGTATTTCTTATTAAAAAAAAAAAAAGCTCAAAAGTAACTGAAAACGAGGAGTTTCGGTTAACAGCAACACAGGACAGGGGATGTGAGCATCTGCAGCGTTTCCCCATGCTGCAGCAGGGGAAATTTAGTTTTGTAAAACCGTTTCAAACTTCAAATGACGTCTCAGACAACAATAAAAAAAAAAAAATATATAATTACTTTTCCCAAGCAGTTGTGGTTTTATCCTAGAGGAAAACAGCACGCTATCAAAAGGATCTCTGCGAAACCCCCAGCACACTCACAACACCGAACAAGAGGAAACAAGCAGCACTCCTGCTTTTAGTAGCTGGAGATAGGAAAATGGGAAAAACCCTAATTGTTCTAATCACCTGTTACAAACCTCAGAAACAAATGGTTAATTTTCCCCTTGGACTGCATCTTATTTTAAAAGGCATTACTAGAATTCTTCCCGCTGCTGTTAAAAGAAGCCCTCTCTTGTCTCCTCACCATTAACTCTGCCAGCAGCCCTGCCACCTAGGATGTGTTTTATGCCACGTAAATTATTTTTCTCCTCTTTTTTTTTTTTTTTAATTAAAAAAAAAGGAAAAAGTAGCTTTGGAAACTTTCAGGACAGAAACTAGAGAGCTTCGAAGTTTCTCTCTTAGTAGCGCTGAGCCATGCGAAGGAGAGAGAGTTCTGCAAACGCGCCCCAAGCATCCAGCTACATTTAGCTTTCAGCCTTTTTATTATCATTGTCAATGAATGGGCCCCAGTCAAATTAAAGCTGCCATTTTAGGTTAAAGACTAGAGAGCCTCTGTTGTGCAACAGCGAGACAAAAACACTCCAAGCGACAGATGCAGCACTCTCCTTGGAAAACGACGGATTTCAACTTTTATTAAAAAAAAAACAAAACCACACCAAAAACCCACCAAAATAATTACCGATCATGCTTTTTAATATGAATTATATATTGATACTCACACATTACCGCAAACTAACGGGGTTTATAATTGGGATAAATCAGCTACCCATGCTGCTAAGGTCAGAGTCATTAAGATTTTTTTGCCGTCGTTAGAATGGACGATCTGTGAGGAAACGAACAGAAACATTTTTTGTTCAACTTGCTTGTTTGTACCTCCGCTACTCCCGTTTAGCACCGGGAAAAAAAAAAAAAAAAACACAACACACACACACACAAGAGAGAAAGGAAAAAGAGGGGGGAAAAAAAGGGGGAAACACATTCTCCCGCAAGCCATCTTCCAGGATGAAGGCAGCCCGCAATCTGCTCTGATGAGAGGAAAACCCAGACGCGCATCGGCACAGAAACAAACTTATCGCGCCGAGGATATTCCGATATTCCCGGAGCCAAAGAAAAAAAAAAATACATAGGAAACCCACGACAGACCAAGCGGATTAAAAAA
>NW_010247186.1:553-7318 GCF_000690775.1 Eurypyga helias | reverse complement strand
TGTTGGCTGTCACCAATCACCTCATGACTAATGTGACCCGTTAAATCTTGAGAAACTCACTTTCAGATCAGACCCTCGACCTCTAAAACTTGAATTTCAACAAATTCTTCCATTCATCAGCTTCTAACGAACAAGAGAACGGAAATTCAGCCGTCAGAGGAACGTCGAGGTTAGAAGATTTCCTAGAGCAAAGCTAGACTGGACACAAGGCTTGGCAGGCAGCGTCCTAAACACGCACTGCGCTGATACTGCTTCCCCCAGAATTTGAGGTTACTGCCAAAGACAAGAGAGTGGTTGAATTGGCTCTTCCACAGTTCTTTTTAGTAACGGCTTGTCCGCTTCCAACTGCTCACGCTTTGGAAAAAACTGTAACCGAAAGATGAAGGAAAAAAAAGAAGTATGTGTTTAAAAAATAAAAAACGGTCTCCACTCAGTCTTTTGATAGGAGGCAAGAGAGGAATTAAAACCCAAACCCGATGAGTGTACCTATACGGGCGACGGCTAGAAACAGCAGTCCTTATCCTGCCCTGGCTCCGTGGGTGTGCCACATGGACACACCAGCTGGGATGTTTAAAAAATGCCAACATTAAGAGGAAAATATTCTCAAAAATCATCCAGAACACTGAATCCTAGGGCTTTTTTTTTTTTTTTCCTAACTGCAGTTTAATCCGAGTGCGTGTTTATTCAAAATGAGCCCATCAGATGGCTGTAGAGATGCAGGAGATGGGCAGGATGCTGAGGGGGTGCCTTGCAGCACAGGATACGTCTGCCTCCCCCTGGCTGTGCCATGCTGGCGGGTCCCTTCTCCTTTGCCAGGCTGATGGGGACTGTGTTTGTGAGCAGCTCAGGTGGCAAGTGTCTTAGAAAAGCCTCTGGGTGATTCTGCTTTCATATTTCCGTGCCGGTGCGGCTCAGAACCAAGAAGATGGCTTGAGGATTGCTGTGCTTTCAACAGCAACAAGCTGAAGCTGTTTCACGCTCTGCAGCCCACTGCAGCCCCTACAACACGATGTCATGATAAAGCCTTTTGGGGCACACAGACACAAAGAGAGGTTACAGAGGCAAAGAGAGGTTGCAAAGTCAACCTCAGCGCTGGTGTGTCCCGGTGTGTTTGCCTTTTAATAGCAACGTTCCGGAAATACAGGTTTGAATATTCAGGATACTGATGTATCTTCTGCTTTTGCTGATAGTGTTTTCTCTCCTGAAGGGCACTGCCCACTACCAAAGTCCAGAATTCAGTAGGCAGGCCAGAGTCACAACAGCATTGTTATTCGTTAGGCTTAATAAACAGCTAAGCTGCTGTTCAGAAGCTCAAGAAACCTGCTTCTATTTTATCTTGAGGTATGGCCATCTCTCCTTCCTTTATCTGCAGTACAGCAGTCCAGTTAAAATCTGGTCACTGTGACCCGTGCTGGGATTAATAAAATGTTTTTAAGAGCCAGTTCATAAAGGTGCTGTTAACAAACTGCTGCCTCCTCTAAAGACTTAATTAAAGCCGAGTCAATACTGTCCAGCGCAGGCTGTAAGGGTGTCAGGACTCCTTGCACCCTCTGCCAGTTCCCGTTTATTAGTGACGAGCGAAACTCAGCATCTGATGTTCGGTGACCTTCCGGAACTACTTAACAATTTCCAGTTACAACAGGGTGAAGAAAAGTCTCCGAAAATCAGAATAATCTAAACCCGTGGCCCAGTTATTCTTTTTCTTCAGACAGTGGTGCTGTAAGTCTACACAGAGAGACGACAGCGCTGTTTGCAGAAACCAAGAGTTTCCTATTTTTACAGTGATCCCTCTCTACCCACGCATCCGGGCTGGGAAAGCCGACGTGAACGTGCTGTATATACACAAAATGTGCATCATAAGGGATATGATACACTTCCTGACGCCGCCTTTTTTCAGCCCGTGTTTATTCATGCTTTGTCTTGTGTTTGAGGAGGTGTTTGTCTCTCGCCTCCTTTCCTCACTTAGGCTTGAGGAGTGTAACCTAAGCTACTCCTGAAGCTGATCTCTCTGTCACCCAAGAGCAAGGAGACCAGGATCTTGAGAAATACTATTTGCTTACAGAGAACCTTGATTTTCACAAGTACCAGCTGCTCTGGGGCAAATTCAAACTGCTCAGTGAAAACTTTCCTGAGGGATAGTCCACATAAGGCACTATACTCCGTGTTCGAGGCACCACAACAAGGTTTTTCCAAAGGTCCTGCTGGAGAGCCGAGTCTCAGGGGATCAGCACCTGCGGACATAACCACTGGTAAGAGCTGTTTATAAAGTAATTTCATAAGGTTATATCGATACCGCTGTATCAGTTTGCACTTAAAAACATGAATGACTGGTTGAAAATTGTTAATAGTTAAAACCCACTTTCAGTTGATGCACGCACGATGGAGTATTTTGTTTTCCCATCACTGTGTCTGTGACCTGGCAAGTATTTCATGTTTCACACGGCAGGAATTTGAGCAGTTGCAGACATCACCGTCAAAATCAAGACCTCTCCTCTTGGATTTCAGGCAGTTACATAACGGTTGTCCATGCCCCAACGGTGACTGGTTTTAAAGCTAGAGGAGATGAAACGAGCATCTTGCATTTAAACTAGGCCACCATTTAGAGGGTATTTATGACTTCCCGTGTCCTTTTCTCATGCTTTTATTTAACGCGTACATCTCTCT
Source organism: Eurypyga helias (assembly GCF_000690775.1). Taxonomy (NCBI): domain Eukaryota; kingdom Metazoa; phylum Chordata; class Aves; order Eurypygiformes; family Eurypygidae; genus Eurypyga; species Eurypyga helias. The sequence goes on along the minus strand of NW_010247186.1, from coordinate 4,654 downwards.
GCTGGGAATGAATCAGAGGAAGTCTGCTTTTTGTTGATGCATCAGCTCCTGCCTTAAAGAGCAATCGTGGAAGTTCTCATATTGTCAGGAACAGAGGGAACCAACCATTATCCCAACTTCCTCAGGGGTTTTTCTATCCTCTTACTTCAAAAATGCTAACTCTATATCCAGACGTGTTCCATCTGCTGAAAAATAAAGTAGGAGCCCCTGCTGCTTACGTTTAGGTCCCGGAGTTTGCATTCTCCAAAGAGATGCTTGTTCTGCATTTGTACTCAACTGCTCAACAAGCCAGGGCACCTGGGATCACACATTTTTGCCTACAGAAAAGTAAGAGAGTAGACCTTAATAGAGCAGTCCATAAAAGAGGGGCAGGTTAAGGATTTATCTGTTTTTTAAGACTCTTTTTAGATAAGGGATCTGATTTTAAGTACAAAAGTAAAAGCAACGTGGTATCGCCTGATTTGCAGTGTTTGAACAGTGAAAGAAGCCAGTGAGCAAGCAGGACTTTCTGGTGTGGCAGAAAATGTGCTCACTAATAGTCTCTGCTTTCCACCACCTTGTTTGCTTCTTTGGGTTTAACCTGCGTTGGGTTTCTCCCCTCCCTCTCTTAAACAAGAGCTTTTAGACTGAAATCATTAGAGACTGACCGGTCACACCAGACCTGCGACTGGCTTTGCAGTGTCGGGAGGAAGGAGATGTGAGACAGTGATTATGGCAGTGGTGTTTGCAGTATTACAGCTGCTAGTTCATGTCCTCCAGCCAAGAAAAAGCGACTTTCACTGATGTGAGGCACGTCAGATGCCGCTGCCACGTGCAACGTGTTGCCTCCCCACACACTTCCGCTCCCCTCCGCTGCGGGCTGTTTGGAAGAAGAGCAGGCCGCTGTCGGGCTTTGTGTCCACAGGGGTCACAGCCCCACAGTGACAGCCTGCCTTTGGAGCTGGGGCTGAACTGTGGAGGAGCCATGGCAGGCTGTTAATTTTCAGCTTCTAGTTCGCATGATGATTAACCCAGAACCTTTTAATCACTTTAAAAAGAGATGATGGTTTGTTTCCAGCAGGGCATGCCTGCCAGAGCCTGGGTACCTGCTCCTCCGTGAAGCAGACCTTAAAGTTTTCAGCCAATTCCCTAATCTGTTGCCCATCAACATCCTAATGGCCCGTGGACGTGGCGTGCCAGGTTGCCTGCAGCCATGAATGGGTTGGGATGGTCAGAACAGGTGACTGACGCCACAGTCAACATGCTGAGATGACAGGAACCAAAGCAAGTTTTAGGCAGCATTTTGCAGGCATGGGAAGCCAGGCAGTCTGCACATACCTGGGGCTAACCCTGACTCTTTCTTAGCCCTACAAAGCTACCCTACAACAGAGAGTGATCTGTGGGAGATTCTCCAGAAACAGAGGAAAGGCTTCAGTCACAGCTACAAAGGTGAAAGCCAAAATGGGACTTCTGGCGTGCGGAAGAAGCAAGTCATGGCTAATTCAGGCAGTGGTTTGGAGTCCCGAGACCCTTCAACAGCCGTCTTTTGGCCTGTTCCTCTACCCCAGGCTAATGCCCTGGCTCATGCATTAAGGGGAGTAACCCATCAGCCGCTCAGACATATGCAGCTGAAGCTGTCTGCAGTTTAAGGTGAAGGTTATTTTTCAAATCACCTTTTTTATCAGAGCAAATGAAAGGCAGGCAGATCTCACCAAACACTCTCCCTGGATGGCAGCATGGGAACGTCACAAAATGATTCCCAGTATGATTGCTGACAGACAGGAATTACTATTTTAATTGATGACCAGCACCAAACAGGAGGAGGAATTACAACATCAAGAGCAGCAGTATCTAGCGCGTCAGAAAACCGTGCATTCCCATAACAGCAACTCATTTTCCTAGTCCTCAGAGTGCCAAGCATCCCCCAAAAATGCTCCCGCTAAGAGGCGAGAGCACTTTTATTCCTTAGGCATCATCAACCTGCATTCTGGTTGGAAGGTTTAGAGCAGAAGTTTAAAACTCAGGGGCGTATAACACAATCCACCAATAAAACCCAGCTCTCGTTTTTCTTGATTTCCCTGCAGAAACGTCACCCGCATTGTGTTGGACAACGCTCCCTGTGAAGCTGCAGAGGTTGTGCCCCTCGGGACCAGCGCAAAGAAGGCTGAACTGAAAAACCCCTGAAATCCACTGCCTTTTCTGTGACTGGGGAGACGTTTACTCTGCTTATTCGATAGAAGCACAAACCCGTGTGTATACACGACATAAAAACAGCCCTACCAAAATAAAACTCCACTGCAAGACCGGTTTTTGGAGGGAGAGAACGAAATGGATCTCATTGGCATGTCGTATCCGTATCCCTCTGTGCAGGATCAGGATATTTAGATGACATCAAAATTAGCACAAAGACCTCAGCAGAAAAGAGCAGGAATCGGGGGGGTGGCTACTGCCTTACCTTAGCCAGACACATGCCAAATCCCACAGGACCTTCTCCTATTTTATTTACCTCCTAGGGGATGCCAGGGGATCTCCCATGCCAGTGTAGGCACCCAGGCTTGAGGCAGTGAGAGCAGAGGTTGATGCAAACGAGATCTTGACACCTTCTGCACATCAGTCGCTAGAGGGGAGCCACAATTACTGCCGCCACGAGGCCTTTCGTGCTCTTCAACCACGGAGCTGTCTTGTCACGATGGCCCTTACATTTCACCCTCCACCCGTTCAGTCTCTTCGTGACACCAGTGCTACAGGTCCCAGCCGCGCAGCTGGCCCGAGGCCATCTTTCCTGGAGTTGCAGCCTTGCCCTCATCCTCCGCTTGTCTGCCCCGACACTTTCCAGCAGATCTTCACACAAGAAGCTCCCCCCCACTGCAGGTTAAACGTTGTCGAGGCTTTGTGGCAGCTGCATTTCGCAAAGACTTGGTAGATGCCCTAAAGAGAGCGGGATAATCTACATACCTCTGTTTGGGGGACGAGTAAGCACCTTCTGCCCCTCGTTAAGCTTTCCTCTCCAGATCTGTATGTCATTTGGATATTGCAGCATCGCACTTCTGGACACAAATGTTTTGAAAAGGATCTTCCCTCCCATAATTGTTGGCTGTACGTAGGCTCCGAAGAAAGGGATTTCTCCCAAGACTTCAAGCCGAGAGGTGAAACTTCAAGTGGAGCCGGAGGAGGGGATGTTGGGAAGACCTCTCCGAAGCAGCGCTGATGGCATCAGCCTTTTCCTGGGGGCGTTGGCCAGGTAGGCAAAGCGTTGCTGCGGCCTGTTTTTGGAGAGATGAGCTGTGCCTCGTTCTAGCCGAAACCAGGAGCCGAAGTGCAACGCCAGGCACTGCCGGGGCTCACCAACTTGACCCTGTCCTGGCAAAGCCGCTCCACGTAGTGTGGAATGCCTCTTGCCTGAGGTTTCTGGTGGTGTGGGTTGACTCCTCTCCTTCATATCACCAAAACCAGTATCTTTTGGGTCCCCAGGCCTTGGGTGCACCCCAGGTTTGGGTGGTCACTCGCCCCTGGTGTGGCCGTCACACATACAGGCGGGCGCGCGTGGCGGCGGGCCCTCCCTTTCCCAGTGACCCGCCTCCAAAGCACCATCTCCCCGACCTGAGAAAAGAGAGATTGGATGCGGTATGGGTCTGCTCACAGGTCCTTTTCCACCTCCCTCTGCTGGGTGCCTTCTATCCCCGGCTCCGCGCTTGTCCTGGCCTCCGCCTCGGTGGTTAAATCATGCAGGGATCTTCTGAGCCCGGCTGCAGCCCCAGACAGGAGGAGATGAACGCAGGTGCCAAAGTGTTGCCGATCTTCTGACGCTCCAAATTCACCCTGATGTCCTCCCTCGCCCTCCCAATAACTCGCCTTTCCGCAGGGACGACATTAGAGCAAAACGTAGTAAAAACATACGATGTCTGTTTATGGTATCGTTTTTATTTTTTATATTAAATAACATGTAAAAAAATAATTTATACAAGTAGACGTAATCTAGGGCTGCAATAAATAGGTAGGGAAATAGGTGTCCTTAAAAACAGTCAGTGTTTTGAAAACCAGCAAAACAAAGATACACATTCATAAATAGACTCATCCTCATTGAACCGCTTCTTTCAGGAATGGCATTTCTTACCTATTCCT
>NW_010247186.1:0-496 GCF_000690775.1 Eurypyga helias | reverse complement strand
AAAAAAAAAAAAAATTGTTCCCTGAGCTTACATACATAAGAAAAATGCTTAAATAAGAAATACAGTACAGTGATGCAGTAACAGTTGCCTGGTCACCGGGGCAGCCTTTGGGGCTGGTGGGTGCCGCGCCGCGCCGTGCCAGTCGTGCTGCCGGTGGGGGCTATGTGCACTGCTCCTGGAGGGCCGTGCACTGCAGGTCGTTCAGCACTTGGAAGATGTTGTGGATGACGGAGGCCTCCAGGCAGCCGGTGGTCTCCTGCAGCAGGGAGAAGGGATGGGTTATCCCGGGGTATGGGGTGCAGCGGGCCCCGCGCAGCCGCCAACACCCTGAAACCCTCTCGTCCTGCTGCCCTGACTTACTGTGTCCTTGGCCTTCTGCAGCTTCTGCAGCCAGCGCTCCAATTTCTTGGAGGGTTGATGTGAAGGAGCCTCCGCGGCCTTCTGCAAGGAAAGCAGATGCGTAAGGACCGGCGATACCCGCGGCGCCGCCACCAGC
>NW_010247185.1:439-792 GCF_000690775.1 Eurypyga helias | reverse complement strand
TCGGCCGTGAACTTGGCCAAGGGGTAGAGGCTCTCCATGGCCTTGGGATCGCTGAGGAAGTGCGAGGTGTGGGAGAGCAGCTCGGCCGCCTTCTCCTGCTTGAGCCCCAGCTGGTCGGCGGTGAGGCGAGCCATGGCGTAGACGCTGTCGGGAAAGTCCAGCTTGGCTTTGCCGTCGGGGCCGGCCGCGTGCATCTTCATGTGGCTGATGAGGTTGCGCTGTTGGGCGAACTTCCCGCCGCACACCTGGCACTCGTAGGGCTTCTCTCCCGAGTGGATGCGCATGTGCTCCGTCAGGCGGTACTGCCGGGGGAAGCGCATCCCGCAGGCGTCGCAGGCGAAGGGCTTCAGGGC
>NW_010247185.1:0-415 GCF_000690775.1 Eurypyga helias | reverse complement strand
CTGCGTGAACTTCTTGCCGCAGATGGTGCAGGGGTAAGGGCGCGTCAGCCAGTGCGTCTTCTCGTGTTGCCGCAACGTGGCCGGGTCCTTGTAGGACTTGTCGCAGGAGGAGCAGCGGTAGGGCCGCAGGATGTCACCCAACCCCGGGCCACCCTTGTCCAGGAAGGGCACGGCCTGCTCGGCCGCCGCTTTGTGATAGAGCTCCTCTTCGTTGTGGGCCTCCACGTGGGCGTTGAGCTGCTCGGAGCTGGGGAAGCCCTTGCCGCAGGGGATGCAGACGTACAGGTTGTCGCCCAGGCTCTCCGGCTCGTAGCCCAGGTGGTTGCAGTAGCGGTCCAGCGCGTCGCCGGGCGAGGGGCCCTCGCTGCTGCCCGTCTCCTCGCTCGTGCTGTTATCGGGCTCCAGGTCGTTGCTC
>NW_010247184.1:2019-12474 GCF_000690775.1 Eurypyga helias | reverse complement strand
TTTTCCTCCAACCCTCCTCCTCCACCTGGGGGAGGGAGGGCAGGTGAGCAAGGAACTGTATGGTACTTAACTGCTAGATGAAGTCAAACCACGACATATGCCCAGAGGAAGAAGGGACTTCGAGGGTGTAGTTAATCAACACGACTTTGGTGTGAACTGAGATGAAAAGGAAACAAAACAGCTTATTTCAAAATTCAGAGGAAAAGTGGATCAAGGTAAAAACTTCAGAGCAGTCTTCTTTAATTAGGCAATTTGATCTAAGGAAACCTGTAACACAGTATTGCTTACATATGGTTTCTAGGTACAAGTTCATTTATATGAACGAGGAACATTTCCTCAGTGTTATCACTAGGCGGGAGAATCCTTCAACAGATTTTCCTCCTACTCCATTGCTTTCTTGTTTTTTCAAGTGGCTTTTGAACAGATGATGCTCCTCTGTGTTTGTATTTAACTGTTATCACCTGCCCGCAAAATGGATCTTTTTCTTTTAGCAGAGAGAAAATTCTTACCCTGAATGGGGTGACTTTTGGCCCATTTGAATTGCTGCCCCTTGCCCTGCCCTCAGGAGCTCTGTGTGGCACAGGTGAAGCTGTTCAGGTTCAGCTTTGGAGAAAAGTTGCCACAAACACCGTTAAGTAAGCCCTGCCTCTTTCTGTCCACCCTGTAACTGGAACATGCTCTGTGCATTGCAGTGATCGTTGCAAAGCGTAACAGCTCCTCAGAAAAAAAAAAAAAAAGGAAAAAAGACTAACATTTTGATTTTATTGAAGGAAAAGTGGCCCAGTGTTAGCAACTGCAGTCACCTCAGAGCACGGTCTTTCTGCCCACACACACACCTCCCAGAAGAGGGAAACAGCCAGCACAGCTTTGTCACAGGCCACTTCGTGGGCTGACAAAGCCCATGCTCGTGGGTTCAGCCATCAGAGGGTTCCTTTGTAACTTTGTAAAAAAGCCATTTTGAACTTTGCCATGAGTTCATGTGGATCAATTGTATGTTTTACTCTGGTTCTACAAGAGAAAAGAAAATACGTTTTTTAACCATCAATGCATCTAAAAAAAGCTGTATCATCTGCAATAATTATTCACAATATTTTCATTCTAATTAACCTCTAAACACTTAGGAAATAATTGCTTAAGAAAATCTTTGTAGTTTTGTCTTTTTAAAAAACTCTTTTTTACCCATTCGTGATGTAATAATTATTAAGAATTACAAAGTGATCTAATACCTATCCTTCTATATCAAACTGGCTTTCATTTTTAATTATAAATGCTGTCATTCTTAGCTCTTGAATAAATACAATTTATGTCCAATTGCCTAGGGGATGTACTCAGCCTTGGGAGAAGGTACATGATTACTTCTCTCTTCTCTTTTCAAAGGCCAGGCCAAAACTCTTGTTGTAGTAGTAGTAGGAAAGGGGCTGAGAACCATGTCACATAAATGCAACAGGGCTTCTCCCTATGTCTTTGGCATTGCTACTTCACATCCTTCCATGGCAAATGAAGACTGGTGATGAATACTGTAGGAGAATTGTGGAATCTTTTAGGTTAGAAAAGACCTTTAAGAACTTCAAGTCCAACTGTTAACCCAACACTGCCAAGTCCACCCCTAAACCATGGTGTTTTAGAAGTGAATGGGATTTTTCAACCTCCTTGCCAGATCTCTGGCATGCAGGCGAATAAAGAGGTCAGCCAAGACAGACCACACCACTTGGTGCAAAAGCCAGAAACATATGCAATTACTTTGTCTGTACTTTCATTGTCAGATTTTTAAGGTAGCAGCATGGTTAAACAGGGCTATTTACTTCAGCATTGTGAGGAAACAGTGCCAATATTTACTTAGAAGCTGGTCTTGATCATCCAATTGTTGTCAGGTTTAGTTACGCTAGGGTTGAGATCTAAATACGGCCAACTATGAAAAAATTACATTTTTTTTCCCTCTTGCTGTATAGGAATAGGAAAGGCCATTTGCCTTAAAATACAGAAAACGTCCCTGGTGTGTTCAGCTCTTGGGACGAACATTAGTCCTCAGGAATGGGAACTTGTGCTGCACGTCTGTATCATTGACTGTTCCAGGAGTAAATGCTTCTGTAGGATTATTACTCTTAAAGACTCATGAGCTCATTTAGTCAGACATTTACATTATCATTAGGTCAGTAGGTGCCTACAGGTTAAAAACCACAGAATATTGGTTGCAACACCCATCTGCTACTGACAGCACACTAGAGAATATGTGTCCAGCAGAGTAAACTGATGAGGTTGTGGTGTTTGAGAGCTGGGTTTCCTAGCCACGGTACCCAGAACTGTTCCACCCTGTTTTGTTTGTAAGCACTTACTGAAGGCCCTGGGGCTAAAAACCAGATATGAGGGAAAGAAGCATTCAAAGTTAGGCTTAATTATTGTGAGCTGTAAACAAACTCCTGTGTTAACGTTGCATACGCTTTTTCTGGAAAGGGTGGCTGAGCTTTCAATAAAGTTTCTTCTTTCCTTGACTTTTAACGTGACGTTAACGTCCTGGAAGAGATGATATTCTGCACATCAGGAACATCAGGGCTGCTGTTTGGCAGGGTGAGTGGGTCCTTGTGAGACATTTTGTGTTTTCCAGCTTTGCTGTTTTCTGGACTCAATTACTTGTCTGAAGCTAGCTTGGTGTCTCTAAGTTGCAGATAAATAAGAAACCTTTACTCTAGAAGTTTTAACCTTTCCAGGTTCTGAACTGCACAGAGTATACCTCCATAAAAATATCCCTTGCATACCTGCTCCAAACTGTATCTATAGGTATCCTTTTATCAGTCCTATGTTCTTTTTAAAGCTGTTAAATCACAAGTACTTTGCTTCAGTGTTTGCAAGGCTTCTCTGTCCTTTTGAAATGGTTCATCATGTTATGACCAGTTGTGGTGACACAGAGAGACATCGAGATAGAGATGGTAAGACACAGAATTGGGACCCTTACCCAGCAAACAAAAAGTATGTATTTCATTGTGACTTAATACCTCGTCTGTGTTGAGCCATTTTCTTGTCACGTAGGCATGTTACATTTGAGTCTTATACCTCCCTAGAGGGTAACAAATGTTAGGAAGTGCAGCTGATGCTTGGAGATCTATTACGTGTTGTCTGCCTTGCTTCACTGCCCGCTCTTTCAAGAATTTCATACATGTGTGTCTTAGCTAATACAATTCTCAAGTCCCATGTTTTGTGTGGCTTTACTGTTAGCTTCATATGGAAGTTTATACCAGCTGAATTTTGTTCCCCACACCTCCTGATCAAAAGCATGGCCAAACACTTCTTTAAAAATAATAATAATTTTAAAAAGTGGTAATAGCTGTAACATCAAATATGGAACTGAGAGGCAGTGGAGCAGCTCTAATTTCCAAACTACACATTGCACTACAGAAATGAAGAACAAGTCTCCAGGGAAGATGGAGCCAGTGAGAAACAATGTTCTGCTCGCTCGTTTTCACCCCCCTCCAGTGGCACAGCATGGAAGGCAGAACACCTCTGGCCTGTGTAGGCATGCGTTTACTGGTCTTGACAGAGCTGAGCTTTGGCTTTATGCCACTTGGTTCCGGGCTGCCTCATGGCCCTGAAGTGGTTTCATCTTGAAATAGAATTGTGTCGAGTGGGCAAGTGCTGGTGCACGGCAGTGTTACTTGTGGCTGCAGCCGCGTTAGTTCCCGTTGCCGGCACCGCCAGTCTGCGCTGCTGGGGGGGCTGCTGGAAGCCACCCGGCAGCCTCCGGCCACAGGACCCTCACACGCAAGAAAAAAGATCCTCAGGTGCCTTCTAAATTGCAGTTATGGGGGTTTCAGTGTAAAACAGTAGGTGGTTGTCGCATCGACGCGTGGGCTACGGACAGAACCGATCTGAACGGCCGCGAGTGGGCAGGGAGCATCCCAGCCATGTGCTGGGGGCTGAGTGGGGCTCCCAGCTGCTGGCACGGAGCCTGCGCGGCAGCGTGGCTGAGCTTTTTTCCTTCCCTTTTTACATAGGAAAACATATCAACTTTGCTTCTGAAAAACAGCAAATGTAATCTGAATAAATAATTTCTGACATGCATTTTAGCAGAATTCTGCTAAAATCCAAATAAACCTTGGAATCTAAAAAGGGATATTGAAACGACATCTTTCAACTCTAGGAAGACTTTCCGTAGCCTATTACCTTTTTTTAATGACCACATAATGTTTCTTTGAACATAATCTCTCTCATCGTGCTTAACATTCAGCAACAAAGTAGATTTAACATGTTCGAGTCACAGTGAGGTGTACCTGGCATGTGGCAGACAGGAGACAGCTTATACCAAGTCATAGTAATGTTTCTAGCATGTGTTAATATTAATGAGTTTTAGTTGATTGTTTAATGGGAGAACAGCATGCTCTTTATTTATTTATCATACCTTTCACAACAGTTTCTGGTAGGATCCCCTTTTTGCTTCTGTTTCTTAGCTTCCCCATAAACAAAACATTATCTGTCTTAAAAAATTAAGATATCTTCTGGTACTACCAAACCACTTCACGTTGTATTTTTCAGAAAGAAAATGGATAGAGTGGTTACACTGGGCTTTAGTGCTGAGAGAAGTATTTTAGCTGTTATCTAATCAATAAGACCAGCTAGAAATCATCTTTGCTGGAGGAGACAACATCATTCAGACAGACATGCTATTGCCTCTAGCAAAATTCCTTTTGCTGTTCCTAAAGCCATTTTTTTTTTGTGTGTTGCTTGTAAAATAGTCAGGCTGTAGAGTCACTGTTAATTGCTGAATTTAGGGGCCAGATGTTGGCAGCGTTTGATAGAGTCTGCTAGGCAGCGTTATTGGGTAAATAGCTGCTGCTGCTGCTGCAGAAAAACCTGATGCTCCTTTCAGAGTGATCGCAAGCAGGAAAAAGGAATGAATTCAAGTCGAGTGGTCACAGATGTACTTCAGAGGTGTCCCTAGAAAGGATGTTACCTACATGTGCTAACACCGAGTATTTACTGCTTACCATTCGCATAAATCCTGTGGATTTGACAAGACTTATTGGAGGATGTGTGTGAAGATGATTTCTTGTCTGTGAATTGCAAGATTGTCCAGAAGTGACTGCTTGAAGGGAGCAGAAAAATTATGGGGAAGATTCCTATGAAAAACTGTAAGCTGCATCTGGTGGGGCCTGTTTTTAATAGATGATGAGCCAGCCCCTGTGTCAAAGACATTCTTTTCCTTTTCTATTAGGATGCAGCCTTCCAGGAGGTGCAGCTCTGCTTTCCTTGCAATGTCTGCAGTTAGGGGAATATTTTGCTGGAGTCAAACGTGAAGAAGGAGGTGATGGTGGATTTAATTACCGGCTTACACTGACTTTATTTTAAGGGAGGGTTTTGTTTTTAACATGAATTTTCTTGGGGAAGGTGGTGCATCCCTCATGCTCAGTAACTGACTGCACTGTCTTGATGGGCAAGAAATGGAAACCCAGTCAGCACCTAAACTTGCAGACAGGCGAGATTTCCTCAGAAGACTGAGCTGAGGGAACAGTTACTGCCCAGGATCTTGTCTGTAGCTGCTTGTCACGGGGTTGAAACTTTTCAGTCCCTCTTATTTGCCAGCTGAGCTGCTCGTCTGGGTGCTCTCTTACATACCATAGTCAGAACAAGACAGGATGCCTGAAAAGGCTTAGATCAGATTTATTAACAAACCATGTCATTTGGATTAGCTTGGGCAGTCCAGCAGCACATCCCAAACTGGGAAAGGGCGGCTGAACCCAGTCAGAGGTGGTTGTCTTGGCTGTTCCAGGCAGACTGTGGAAGTCTCTTCGGTGCTGTGGGTGGAGGGACAGATCTCATCTGGTTTGCATTACAGATTTGGGCCCCAGGCCCACTGTACTACACCAACGTAACGGGGAGACTTCCAGCACTGAGAAAACACACCTCATGCAAGCATGTGAGGAATTAAGGGGAACTTGGAAGGAGCAACTTGCAGTGCAGGCTTGTGAAATTAAAATGTCATCTCAACCTTTCCATCCGTTGCACTGCCATGGGAATCCTCTGGTCACCACCATGCCTTGTACTTGGAGTTGGCATTTGTAGCAGCAACAAATAGATAAATAGAGATGGGTGCATGAACCTTTTGCCTTGAAAGCTTGGTAATACTAAAAGATCCAGTCTTGGCTTTCTGTTTGTGCGATGTTCAAAATAATGAGATTTTGTTCTAGGCTGCTCCAGTAACAGTGAGAAATAATGATAAACTGCATTGAGCACATACAGACAGCTGCCTTAGTAATGAGAAATGATCACTGGGTTAAAATATGCACGACTAATGGAGCTTGAATGAGATCACAAAAGTTACAATTTTTTCCCCTGTACAACCCACGTGAATGTTGCCAGGGCCTGTGAGGGCAGCGTCGCCCAAGAAGGCCTGACAGAGGTCAGTTTAAATGGTGAACCTTGTCTGCCAGATCGGTGCTGGACTGTTCATTTCACTTCACTGAAGAGACAAGCTGGCCCTCAGATCCAAGCTACAGGCTGCAGGCCACCCAGCTTCCCAGCATATGCATGTATTAGTGATTTTAAGGAAAACGAATTTAACTCCTCTTTTGTCTCCCCTTACTTACATCAGTCACTAAAAAAATGTACATGGCTTGTTTGAAGACGTAGCCAGTTTTGGCATTTGTACTTACACTGACAAAATGCTGGTCTGTGCAGAGCATTGGAGGAACATTGTTCTGACAGCCCATTGAGTTTTACATTTCCAAATTTTCCTGGTTAATGTACCATGGGCTGCGGTCTGCCCCCTCCTCCTCCTGACTCCCCGTGCTGACGCCACAGCCCTTGGGGCCGCTGGCACCCGTGCCCGGGGCCAACCGCTCCTTGCAGCACCCCATCTGCAATGCCTCCTGCCGCAAGAGCATGAGAAAGAGCTGGCTCTGTTTGAGTCCACTTCGCCAAAGGAAATCTGCAGCACACAGGGTCAGGGAAGGAAAAGTGGCTTTAACTGAAATTATGCTAGCAACCACACTAAAATAGAGAGGATAAAAAATTGGATGGGGCAGGCCACAGGAATGTGTACCATGGTGAAAAGGGCCTTTTCGAAGGGATAGCATTTTGACAGCTGTACGATGGTGCAAGAACATTCTTTCAGGTTGCATTTTTATGTTAATGTAAGCTGCTAGTGAGGCTATTTCTATAGCAATAATTCATCTTGGAAAATTTTAAATTCAATGTTTCCTGAAAAGCCAACAGTGAATAAAAATAACCCCCATCCACTAGTTTCATAATCTTGGAGAATATAGTTTCATAATCTTGGAGAATATAGTTTCATAATCTTGGAGAATATAGTTTCATAAGATAAAGAAAATCAAAGCAGTATGTGGAAATGCAAACTATGCATGCCAGAAACCCCTGGAAAAGCCTGTGTTAAAAAGGGAATGGATGAGCCGAAAACATGTGATACAATATTGCATGTTAAGTAATATATAGGCTGTAAAAAAGTAAGAAAAAGACTTTTCTGAGCATATTTGTGGAAGCTTTTTGTGAAAGTGAGAAACTTAAAAGCAACATACACCCCCCTGTTTCATGCTGACAGTTGAATAACTGATGGAACTGAGGAGAATTACTGTTCTCCAACAGCAAAAGCTGGTAGATTGGTACCTTACTGTTCTCTTGTTTCATTAAACTTGCCTTTTATTATTGAATTGCAGACATACAAATCCATACCTTTTTTCTCCTCAAAACCAACAGTCCCGTAAAATAGAGCTTTAGGGCCAAAATCCCTGTCACAGTGCACTCTAGTTTTCTTTGCCTTACCTTGACTGGTCCAAAACAAGTCAAAAAAGAAAAAGAAAAAAAAGCTAGTATAGATTAATCTATATAGATTAATATAGATACTGCAGCATTGTAATAAATCTTTGTTAACTCATTTGTTAGGGGATGTTCTTCCCTGTATTTTCTCAATTTTAAAGGACCCTTTGCTGGTATTTCACTTGTTGCTCGAGGTTATCAGTACTTTGTTCACTCATTTATTTGATCAGAGTCCTTGGAACCTTGAACTACCCTTTTTAATGCATCATTCTTGAAATGAAAAATTGTACAGGGCTGAATAGAGCCGGTTTGGTCAGCCTGGACTATCAATGTGTTCCAGGCTGGTTTTGGTGTGTCACCGCAGCAGTTGCTGAGTTTGTGGCTGTCCTGAGAGCCACCTGGCAGGGGTGGACTTGGCTGACATGGGACTTGGGAAGAATAAAATCCAATGCCTGTGATTGGCGCATCTTAATTACTGGCCATCTTTTACCTTAGTGTGCACATCGCTAAAGCCGTACCCCAGGCAGTTATTCCCTAAGTTAATAATGGAAATGAAGCAGTTCAATATAGGTGATGGAGTAATTCCCTGACAAGCACAGACTTGGCTCAGGGTATGGATGTTCATGGGTGGATGGATCTCCCAGCAGACCTTGCCCACAAGTGAGCTCTAACTGTGAAGCTTCAGCTGTGCAAGATCGTTTATTTTTCTCTGGCTTGTTCCCAACCTGCACTTTCTTGTGTCAGATGGGACGCTGGACCAGATCAATCACTGGGCTCAGTTGTTGGAAGCTCAGTGTCTTCAGGGGCGTGTGGAATAGAAGGAGGGATTAGTTTACTCCGAGTAGCATGGGAGGATTAAGGTAGAGTGGTGCTTAACCAACATCCCAGTCTAATTTTGTAATTTTGAAGCAGATCCTGACAGGCAAGTTCTGTCACGATACAGCTTGCTTCCAGCAGGAGCAACTGGGTTGGGAAAGGTTACCCTCAGCCCCTTGGACCCAGAGTAAGGCTGGGGAAAGATCAGCGGGAAGGGTTGTGCTGCTGCTGTGTGACAGTTGGTAAAGGGCAGGTTAAAACCTGCTGAGCTCTGTTGCTTTTAAGGCAAAGTTAGTTGCTTGCAGTGTGAGCTGGTGTGTCCCTCCAGTGTTTTGATTAATTGTTTTGGTCATTCATTCAGTTAAATATTTGCAGCGCAGTGCAGTAAACTGAAATGACCTAGAAATAATTCCCTAACACAACCTGACGCTCTGGCTTATATTCATACAGAGATTTATTGTATTACTCAGAGAAGATCTTCGTCAAACTGATCCTCAGTCATTCCAGGCTATCTGTTCCCATTCCCACATTACCAAAGACACAAGCTACGGCTTCGTGGCTTCACGCTTCAGAAGCGGAGTGTGTGGGGGTGGAGGTTTTGCTAGTGAAGCTGCAGAGGAGCCCCAGGGGGCCTTGCCCGGCGGTGCAAACCCGGCCGCAGGAATTGCAGTTGGCTTTCAGGAGTCGGCTCTGGCAACAACAGAACCTCAGGCCCGAGCAGGCTCTGCTGCCCGGCGCTGCTCCTCGGGCCAGCCTGGCTGGTGAGCAGCTGCTGCTTTGAACTGGTGTGACTGCCTCCATCCCAGTGCCAGAGCAGGTGGCCAAGTGAGGCCAAAGTCCCGACTGGGTTGGCTGTGGCTAATTTTGATGGACTGCGTGTGGGGATGGAGGGCGGTTCATCTGCCGGGAGGATTGTGTGAAAGCAGCTGTACGCTTGCCTATGGTAGTGCCAGTAAATGATGGTGCTGGCGGTGTCTGGAAAACCTTTTTGTTGATTAAAAGTAGGCTCTTAGGCTTGCTTTTTTAACGTTCAAGTTGCTCAGCTGTTCCCAGGTTGCTTTAGAATAATTGTAATGAGAAGAAGCTGTGTTGATGTAGTGTGATGAGGCAGTGACTTGCTCCATTCAATTGTATTCCCCTTCCAGCACTATGTGGGTATCCAGTGGGTAAAGTGTAGAGGAGACTCCAGACGCAAATGTAACTTGTACATTTTGGCCATTTTCTACTCACTGTTATTTTAAAATGTTTATAAACACCTCTCAGCTACTTGTCCTCAAAGACATGTAAAGCAGATATTCTAATATGACTAAAGCACCATTGCTGGCAAAATACATTAATTTTTGTCCCTGTGACAATGCCTGATCCATCCCGGCCTTCTCTTAGGCAGTGTTGGACACATTTAGCACCATCATACGCTTATGATTCACAAATAACTCACAGGATTACTTCAGCCTGTTTGACATTCAAAAATAATAACTGAGTATTTGCCACTAATTTTAATGTGAGACCATTTACAAACCGGGGGAAAAAATAACCAGATGTTAGGTTGCAGAATAGCATAAGTAATTTCTCCTGTATCAATTCATAAATTTTAAAAAAGGGGGCAAGTCGTGAATGAATGCACTTGTAAAGTGTGTGTACGTGCACGTATGCAACCATGTCTGCCCACTGCACAGGGGTGGGCGAATGGGGATTACTGGTTCGCACTGGTGTGACCTACCTGCTGAGGGACGCTTGGACGGTGAGCTCCTGAGCTCTGGAGTTAATGACTTACATGTGTGGTCAGAAGAACAGAACAAAGCACAATACAGCTCTGTAGCCCTACAAATTAATTGAATTTCTGTGAAAAATAGAGGAAAATTGTTCACTGATCAGAGC
>NW_010247184.1:0-1981 GCF_000690775.1 Eurypyga helias | reverse complement strand
GTGGTGGAATTATGGACTGGCCTTGACTTGCAGAGGCAGGAGTGAGAAGTGGCACTACGCACATCAGCTTCCGAAGATGACAAAGCTCTGTGGAGGGAGTAATACTATGTTTCACTTTATCCTGTTTAATTCCCCTTTGTGTGCTGATTTTTTTTTTTTTTTTTAAACTTGATAGGAAGAAGAGAGGATGGCAGGTGTATTTGGACTGGAAAAAAACCCAGGAAAAATGGTATGTAAGTAAACCTCTCCCTCCCACCCCATTCTTAGCTGTTTTATGTTAAACATCATTCTAGTCAGTCAGCGCCATTTGTCACAAAGAGAACCTTGACCGCTGTTCTTGTCACCACTCTGCATCCCTGCACGTGCCGAAGGGCTGCTTTGTCTACCCGGAGGAGACATAAATTATACCAGGCCCTTCACGTCCTCTGTGGCCACCAGGCCAAAGCGCTGAAGAGAAGGGCAATGATCAGAAGGTGGTGCAGGAAGCACAACATCCCCTCAGGGCCATCTCTACACACTACAACTACCTGGCCATATGCATATCTGTCTGTCCGTATCTATCTACCTATGTGTCTGTCTATGTATCTGTCTCTCTACCTGTCTCATGTGGCGTGAAGGGAGCTGTTTTGAGGTCGGCTTTTGCTTTGGTGGTCATTGTTAGTGTTGCCATCCCCCCATGTCCTGTCCCACCCTGCTCCAATTTATGATCCTGAGCAGTCTGAGAAGCTGAGAAAGAAGTGGGGGAAGGCAAAATGACCCATGAGAAGATAAAGCCTGGTGCCCGCCTTCTTGCTCTGAGGAGCGAGCAGTGAAACCGGTTCATCTGTGGTGGTTTGACAGGCTCACAGACACTAAGGTGAGTAGCAGCTACAACCGGTGTGCAGCTGCCAGAGCTCGCACTCAGCTTTGAGTGATCACATTCCTGGGAAATAAGGCTTTTGTGTTGCTGTTTTCCTCATCGTGTCTGTCCGTGTTTGTGGGTAGCAGCACCGTGAACTTCAGCCTTCTCTTCACTGGGAATCCTTCCTGCAGTGAAAGGGACCCCGAGATGAAGGGCCAGACGGCTTAGTGCCACCCCGTTTTGCTGCTCCCTGCTGGGTCCGGTGGTTATGATGCGACGGGGTGCTGGCAGGCGGGAGAGGCTACCCGGTGCTTCCTCCCAGGCTGTGGGAAGCGCAAGGTCATCTGCGCTGGAACGCATAGCTGTAACCCAGCCCCCCACCCCGAACCAGCCAACAGTGGGAGCAGAGTAATTTTAATAGTTAATTGTAATGCCATTGAGGCCTGAGCAGAACAAAACAGAAATAATCATCAGGCTTAAACCAAACAAAAAGCCAAAAGCAACACTGTTCTTTTTGAATAAAAGCACATTGAGCTGAACTAATACTCCTGACGAGCAAGGACATGGATTTCTCCCAGGGCATCCTGCAGTCCTGTAGGGAAGAAGTGACCTTATTTGCATTTTTCTTGTTGAATTGCTGTCGGGATTTCTGCAGCACGGCAAGAGAAAATTCCTCCAGGAGAACATGGAAATATCACAGCACTAACGCAATATCCTTCAACCAGGTTCCCGTGCCTCGGCCACCCTTTGCCCCCTGCCCTGCCACCCAGCACTAACCATGGTGACGCTTCTCGCAGATGCGACTCTCATCCTCTTCCCTACAGCACCCTGTGGAAGCAGCAGCCCATGAGTACAACACAGAAAGCCCAGGAACTAAACATTAAGAATGGTGTAAGTTTTTGCCCTGTATGTGAAAAGCATCGCAGTTGTTCCTTCTCCCATTTCCAGGACAATCTGTGGTCCTCCCTGCACGCATCTGCCCTTCCTCTGCAGCCTTTTAAGCACGGCAGAAGCGGGACCTGCCCTCGCCTCCTACGCCGAGCGCTCCTTACTCAGGTCAGGGTTTGAAGTCTATGGTTTCAGACAATTCTATCAGGAGCATTTGCCATTCTAATCATGTTCTCCAGATTGCTTAGACTC
>NW_010247183.1:9874-12781 GCF_000690775.1 Eurypyga helias | reverse complement strand
CCGTCCCCTTCCCCTTCTTCGGCGCAGGGCACACCGGCCTCTACGTGAGTACCGGGGGCAGCGGGGACAGCCTCCCCGCGGCTCCTGTTCCTTTCAGTTTGGTTCGTTTTATGTTGCTATCCCGCTCGGCTGGACCCAAGCGCATCCGGGTTTCCACAGGGGCTGTCGGGTGGTCCCCCCGTAACTCGGAGCATCAGAGGGATAACGGTGCGCTGAGGGCGGGGGGTGATCCGCCGAGGCCCTGGGCTCGGGGACAATGCTGGATCCTTGGTTCGGTGTCCCCAGGGCTGCCCGGGGTGGCCCAGTGAGGGTCCTGGCCCCGCCACGCTGAGGATACTGGATGCGGTGCTTGCCAGTCTTAGCGCTGGCTGGAGTCAGGAGAACCCACACCTCGCGGAACTGGCCCCGCAGTGGTGTGCGGCGGGGGTCCCACGGGCAGGGAGCTAGCTACTGCTGGTGGGTGAGAGCCCAGAGCAAGCGTGCCACAGCCCCTGGCTGGCTGCCCCTGGGTGGTGTCCCTCGCTGGGGAGGAGGTGGCGGTGGGGCTGGGTGCGATGCAGAATAAACACAGCTGCCCTTTGGGCTGTGTTGCCGCGGGCTTGGCTGGCTGCTCGGCGCATCCCGCTCCCTATCCTCTCCTCCCTGCGCCCGCTGGGGTGACCAGGCCACTGGGAGCCCTGCTGATGTGCTCCCTTGCAGCCCCCGGGTCACCTGGAGGGGACCATGACTGGAGAGCTTGGGTCACGCCTGGCCTGGGTGCCCCCGCGGCTGCCGCCATCGGACGGAGAAGCAGCCCGAGTGCGCTGTTGTCCCCAGAGCCATCTGGGTGGCACTGGCTCCTGGTATGGGGTCTGTGGTCCCCATGCTGGCTCCTGCCAGGTGCAAGTGAATCCTCCAGTGTCCTGGTCCCTTCTCTTGGCCCTTTGATCTGGGCTGAATGATGATCTGGACCCGGTTTGTGGGGGAGAGGGATGAGCACTGCTGTGCTGCCATCTCAGAGCTGGGCTCGTGTACCGTCCCACTGCCTCGGCCAAGCGCAGGAGGTCCATGGTCCTTGCCAGTGGTTTTTTGCCCCCCGAAAGAAGTGCCAGCCCTGCTGTCGGGCAGGGGGCAGCTGGGCTGGGAGCTTGAGCCACGGTGGGAGGACACAAGAGGCCAGGAAAAGTGGGTGATGTGATGACTGTCCTGTACAGGTT
Organism: Eurypyga helias; assembly: GCF_000690775.1. Lineage (NCBI taxonomy): Eukaryota > Metazoa > Chordata > Aves > Eurypygiformes > Eurypygidae > Eurypyga > Eurypyga helias. The sequence goes on along the minus strand of NW_010247183.1, from coordinate 11,585 downwards.
CTGTAGCGCACCTCTGGGTCTTGGAGGGGCTGCAGGGGTCAGAGGCTGGTGCATCCCCCTATCCTGAACAGAGACTTTGCAGGCCCAGCTCGCTTGCCCCCAGCATGGAGTTCTGTTGTCAGGGCTGCTCCTCCCCAGGGAGCCACCGTCCCAGGGGCGCTGGTGTGGGGCTGGGCTCACCTGGGAAACCTCAGTCCTCGAGGGCTGCCTCCAACCACCCCCTCCTCCTTTCCAAAAACCAGCAAAACCAAAAAAAGCCCTTCTTGGCTCCAGCTCCCTCCCATCTTGCTTTAATCAGGGGAAGAATGTTCCTCCGCGGACACCGCGGGGTTACGGAGGCTTTGGGAAACAGGAATCCTCTTCCCCTTAGTCACAGCAAGGACTGCCCCGTGTTCGCATGGGGGGGCTGGGGACCCTCATAGGCGGCTAGGGACCCTCCCCAGGGCCTGCACGTGGCGGTCGCAGCCAGGCACCCCACTCTGGCCTGGACGTGCGGGCAGCTGGGGCGCAGGTACGCTGGCTTCGCCATGGCTCCTGGTGGGACGCTGGCTCCCAGCTCCTTGTCAGCACAAGAGCGTTGACACCGCTGCCTGCCCCTGCCTGCTGTGTACTGGGGCTGCTCTGTCCACTCGAGAGACTCTTGCCTGCACCGTGCCCCCCCTCCCCACCCTGCAGCTCATGGCCTTGCTGTGCCGCTGCTGTGGAGCTGGCACCGCATGCTGGGGAGCTTAGCTGGGGGGCTGCGTGCCCCTGCCTGTCCCACTGTCGCTTGTGGGCAGCGCTGCGTGCCTCACTGGGGTTGCCACTGCAGCAGCGCACTGGCAGGGTCTCCTCCTGGGAATTTGGGGACTGAGGGCAGGAACATTTCCCTTTGATCCTTGGCCCCTCGCTGCTTGCTCAGGCAGGGGTTTTCCTCCCCTTCCTTGCTCCTGCTGCATCCCCAAGCCAGGAGGCAGCACTCCAGGCAGCAGCATCCACACTCTCCAGCTTCCTTCTCTGGGCTGTGGGCTGCCTCTGCCATGCAGGGCATCCCAGGACCCTAATTGCCCCAGTTAATTGGTGCTGGGGAAGGGCTCGGAGCTTGCAGTATCTCGCCCTGGACGTCTGGCATTCGCAGTGTAATGAGAGCAGTCTGCCGAGGCCCAGCCTGCACTGACAGCGTTGCACAAGACGGTGGCACTTTGTCACCTGGGGAACATAAACCAGTTAGCGTGACAACTCCTTAGCTCACTCAGAGCGCCGAGTGTGCCGGCAGATGGATTACTGCCCAGCAAGGCTCCCCCCATCCTGTGCCGGTGGCCGCCCGGCTCGGGAATGACTCCCTGGTCAGGAGGGTGGCAGCGATGCCCGGCCCTAGACCCCAGCCCTGCAGTGGGATGTCAGCCATGAGAGCAGGGAGCGAGCGGAACAGCCCCTCGTCCATGCCAAGAGCACCGTCGCGAGCTGGCCAAGCGCGCTGGGCGCTGTTTGTTTAACGCGCTGGGGCTGCCGCAGTTTTCTCAGCTGTTCCCCTTCCCCTGGCTGCGGGGGAGAACAGGGCCGGGTTTGTTCGGGCGGCTGGCTCCCGAACAGGGCTGGGTTTGTTCGGGCGGCTGCCTCCCCGCAGTTGCGCTTCGGCAGGCGAGCTGCTGGGGCGGGAGCTGGGGGGCTGTGGATGCCGGGGCACGTCTCTGCTTCCAAGGGCAGGAAGGGGAAGTGCTCCAATATTTGT
>NW_010247183.1:8478-9772 GCF_000690775.1 Eurypyga helias | reverse complement strand
TCCTGCTGGCAGCCGGAATCAACCGTGGCTGCCTGTTTCTTTCCCTTCCTCTCCACAGGTGAACAACAATGGGATCATCTCATTCCTGAAGGAGGTCTCCCAGTTCACACCGGTGGCCTTCCCCATCTCCAAGGACCGGCGCGTGGTGGCTGCTTTCTGGGCAGATGTGGATAACCGGCGGGCAGGCGATGTGTATTACCGGGAGAGCACGGAGCAGTCTATCCTGGAGAGAGCAAGCAGGGACATCACACAGTATTTCCCCGAGTTCCCGGGGTTTTCCGCGCAGTGGGTCTTCATCGCTACCTGGTACCGAGTGACCTTCTTTGGGGGCAGCTCGTTTTCACCGGTGAGTAGCTGGGACAGAGCAGCCGTTCGTTTAAGGGTAATTTTTGGTTTGTTTTTTGAGGGGAGCATCCCACCAGAGCTTTGGTGTGGCTCCTGCCACGTTCGGCACAACGCTGTCAGTGGGGCTATGCCAATCCCATCTCTGTCATGATGCCTTGCTGTGACAGAGCAGCACTGGGATGGCAAAACCAAACCCTCCTCTGTGCTGCACGGAGGCTGCAAATCGCCAGCATCCCTCTTCTCAGGCAGCAGCACGGCAGCATCTGCCTGCGGCTGTGCTGTGGAGCTGGTTGCCACTGGGGTCTGGAGCCTTTTTTCCAGAGGCTCAATAACCACATTTCTCCCTGTTCTTCCTGTTCCCTCGGGAGAAGTGAACTCTTTTGCTGGCTGGGGTGCTGGGCAGGGGGATCACGAGACCTTAGGGTTCAAAATAATTAAACCCAACTGCCTTTGCTAGCAGAGGAGGACTGGGGCTCAAAGAAACACCCCTTTGCTAAATGCTCTTTCTGTCATTTGATTTTGTGACTGGTTTTTGGCTGGCTCGCCTGCCCCCCCTCCTGCTCGCTCACTGCTTCCTTCCCCTCCCTGCTGCAGGTAAACACTTTCCAGATTGTCCTCATCACGGACGGCAAGCTCTCCTTCACCATCTTCAACTATGAGTCCATCACCTGGACCACGGGTATGCACGCCAGCAGTGGGGGGGACTTTGCCGGGCTCGGCGGCATCGCGGCACAGGTAAGCGGCAAACGAGGCCCTGGGGCGCCCGGGTAGTGCATCTGCCCCACGAGCTCGAGGCTCCTGGTTTGGGTGGTTTTGGAGGTGGAACGCCTCCTCCTGCTTTCTTTTTTTTTTTTATTTAAAAAAAAAGTTTTTAAATATCCGTGTGTGCTCTGGCTCCCGAAGTCAAGACCATACAGGGGGCTTTGTTATTCCAAAACCACAGGTCTTT
>NW_010247183.1:8113-8348 GCF_000690775.1 Eurypyga helias | reverse complement strand
GGGGAAAGCCAACACCCACACACGCGAAAACCCCAGTACCCGTTCGGATGTGTGACTTTCCCGGCAACTGATCCGTGCCTGGCTCCCTGCCCACCAGCCTGCAGCAGGCAGGATGCCGCAGGTGGAGAGGAAGCGATGGGTTTTGAATCCCAGGGGAAGGACGGAGCGGGCAGGGCGGTCGCTTTGCCCTGTCGTGCCAGCACGTGGAGGGGCTGAGTGTTGACCAGGGGCACGG
>NW_010247183.1:3669-8074 GCF_000690775.1 Eurypyga helias | reverse complement strand
CAGCAGAGCCGAGCCCTTGTGCTCCACCCACCTTCCCCCACACGCTAGTGATGTCTCTTTACCCCCTGCCCTTGTCCTCCCAGGCAGGTTTTAACGCCGGTGATGGAAAGCGCTACTTCAACATCCCCGGATCCCGCACTGATGACATCGCTGACGTGGAGATGACGACAAATGTGGGTATCCCCGGGCGCTGGGTGTTCAGAATCGATGATGCCCAGGTGCAAGTGGGGGGCTGCAGCAATACAAGTAAGAGGACAGCAGTTAGGTTTATTTAACTCCCAACCCAACCCCACACTGTTCTCCAGCCCCGTCTTTCCCTGCCTCAACCCCCACCTCCACGGGGTGGAGGAGACAGCTCGAAGGGCTTGGGGAGGGAGGGGACAGCACCCACGGGTGCCCTGGGGCTGAGAAGGGGCTGGGAGAGCAAACGGGGAGGGGAGGAAGATTTTTGAGACAAAAAGAGGCTTTGGGGAGCGAGGAGGGAGGCTGGGGAGGAGGAGATGGTGCACAGGCGGGACCCTGCTGCCAGGCTGGGCAGGGCATGAGGGGCTGGCACCCTCAGGGGATGCACACCTCCGTAAGTCCCAGGGTGAGCCATGCGGAGGGCTGCTGGGTGCCAGCCTCCCCCATGGGGCTGGGGTGCTGGGTTGCCAAGGCTGAGCCACGCTCCCCACTCAGGGTCCTGACATGTCCCCCACGGAGCCGCTGGCCTCCTGTTCCTTGTCCCCACTTCTCCCCAGCCGTGTATTCCCACCCATAGTCTGTGTGTGTCTCGCGTTGCTGGTGGGTTTGTTGTACACGGGCTATCTTGTCCCCCTTTCCCTCTGCCCTGGCTGACAAATCAGGGCACGACCATTTCCCCCCCCCGGGCCAGTTGCGCTGACCCCGTGCAGCCTTTTCCCCCTTGCACAGGAGGAATAAAACTCCGAGAGGAGCAGACCCTGCCTTGCCGCGAGGCAGGCATCCCCCCCTAGTCTCCCTGAGCGTCCTGGGGAGCTGGGCAGGCGTGGGGACAGAGCCCGGCACGGGTGTGGCGGGAGGGCGGCGGGTGAGCCCTGCCAGGGCGCAGGCTGACAGGGGCACCGCCTGTTCCCACAGCCTCTGTCTGCCTGACGCTGCGGCCCTGCCTGAATGGGGGGAAGTGTATCGAGGACTGCATCACGGGGAACCCCTCCTACACCTGCTCCTGCCTGGCCGGCTTCACCGGGAAGAGGTGCCATGTTGGTGAGTGCCAGCACCGAGCCCCTGGTGCCTTGCCACAGGGGGAGCTGGTCGTGCCCCCAGCCTCATGGCCGTGAGCTGTCTGTCTGTCTGTCCCTTCCCTGAGCTCCTGCCCCCACCCGGGGCTCTGTTTCAGATGTGGATGAGTGTCTCTCCCACCCGTGTCAGAATGGAGCCACTTGCCTCAACGGTGCCAGCAGCTTCAGCTGCAGGTGCCCGCTGGGCTTCAGAGGCAGCAGCTGCGAGACCGGTGAGTGTGGGGCCGATGGCTCTTTGAAGATTGGACACCCCTGGCTTGGGGGGGCGCTGCTGCTCTGGGAGGGGTCTCTTTGAGAGCGTGGTTCCTGCAGCAGCCTCCTGGGCTGGAGTGGCTTGTGAGGGCCAGCTGGGATTTTGGCTTGCTGTGAGCAAAGGAGGCTTTGCTTCAGCTGTGGGCGCTTCCCGTGCTGGCAGCCCACTGTGCCGAGGGCTCCGCTCGGCACTGTCGACACCAGCTTTCCCACCACTGCTCCCTCAGGGAGAGAAGCTGGCTGTTAGTGCTTAAACAGAAGGCTCAGAGGCCCTGCTTTCACAGGTGATGCTCTGGTCCTGCGCCCTTCAAAGCCAGCGGGGACTCTCCCAGCAGGGGCCATGGTGGCCAGTTTTCCCCGCCGCTGGCCTCTGCCCACTGGTGGACATCCCACCAAAGCATTTGGCTCCCAGCGAGCCTCTGCACTAGTGGAGAAGGCAAGCAGGGAGTTGACTTTTGGGCAAGGGAGGGAGAAATGCCTGGTGCAGCATGCCAAGAGGCACGCAGGGATGGAAAGGCTGAGCTCCCTGGGGAAGGGTTTTGGCAAGAGCCATAGCTGGGGACGCAGCTGCGTTGGTGGCTCTGAGTTGTGCTCTCTGCCCAGCCCTAGCATCACCGTGGGTGCAGAGGGTGTCACGTGCCTGGGTTGATCTTGGTGTCCTCCTCCTCTTTCTTTTTCGGTGCCCCGCCGCAGAAGAGTCGCCGTGTGAGAGCAGGGTGTGCCAGAATGGCGGGAGTTGCCAGGCTGTGAATGGGACAGCGTCGTGCTTGTGCCAGCCGGGGTACACGGGGCCGGACTGCCAGACAGGTGGGTGGCAGGAGCAAGCGCTGAGGGGAGATGGTGACACTTTGCACCTTGGCAAGCTGCCTTCCCGCCCTGCTTCATCCCCGGCCATAGCTTTGGGAGGGGAGCGCTCAGCATTGCCGGTGGCATCGCATTTTTCCTGGCCGTTGCCTTCCCGCTCCCAAGCATCCTCCAGGATGGGAGGCAGTGGTGAACCAGCAGTGTCCACACGTGCCCTCCTGGCTTCCCCTTGCAGAGGTGAATGAGTGTGAGTCCAGCCCGTGCCTGAACGGCGGCCACTGTGTGGACCTGGTCGATAACTACACCTGCGTGTGCCTGGAGCCCTTCGTGGGACAGCGCTGCGAGACAGGTGCCCGCTCCCGCCTGCGCCCTGGGACGGCCCACACCAGCGACCCTGTCCCCCATGCTCTGCTGGCCGTCAGAGCCGGCTCTGCTCATCACTCGCTTCCCCCCTGCCCAGACTCATCTTCCTGCGACGACCGGAGCTGCCGCAACCGGCAGACGTGCAACTACATCCGCCCCGGACGCTACATCTGCACCTGCTCCCCGGGTTATTACGGCAACAACTGCCAGTATGGTGAGCGGAGGCGAGCCTCGCCCAGCCTGGCACGAGAGCTGGGTTGGGGGGAGCCGGGCGGGAAGGGGCAGATGCTAAGCCGGGGCTGTGTCAGCCCTAGGCGCTGCCGAAAGCAGGCGGGCAGCATGTGCAGAGGGACTGTGGCATTGCCAGGAGGGAGCTCCTTCCCTTGGGATTGCATGGCTGTGGTGGGGTCCCCGGTGTGAAGCCAGGCTAGACCAGCTCTGCCGCGGCTCCCCCAGGACAGAGAGTTTTCCAGCCCAGTCTGGGATGGTTCTGGCTCAGCCTTCCCCTTGCCCACAGGTGGGCCCCGTGTGCCTGGCGCCTGCCTCTCCCACCCATGCCAGAATGCGGGCAGCTGCCTGGAGACTGAGCAGGGCTACGTCTGTGAATGCCAGGAGGGCTACACCGGGCAGGACTGCCGAGACAGTGAGTACCTGGGTGGTCTCCAGTGGGGTGTCCTGTTTCTAGGGGAGCCCTCGTGCTCCTGTGAGGGAGGAGCAGCAGCCCCAGAGAGCCCGTTCGGGGCTCCTGGATGGAACAGCGGGTCCATCCCACTGAAGGAGGCTGTTCCTGGGGGCCTTGTGGCTTAGCACACCTGAGCTTCCCCCATGGGCAACATCCGGCCAGGTTGTTTGGCTGTCCCAGCGCCACAAGCAGGAGGGGTCCTGGGAAGCTCCTGTCTCCTCTCTTGCAGAGCTCTTGGAGGGCTGCGAGTGTCGCAATGGGGGCAGCTGTCTGGAGGGGAATGTCACCGTCTGCCAGTGCCCGCCTGGGTTTTTTGGTCTGCTCTGTGAATTCGGTAGGTGAAGGCTTCTTGCTCGCTGTTTGTTCCCTCTCTGGGATCCTTGAGCCAGTCAGGCTGCGGGCAAGCAAGGAGAGACTCTGGCCATGCCTGGGTCTAGCACAGTTCCAGGGGCACACACTAAATTTGAGCCTGGAAATCTTGTCCCCTGATGAGGAGGAAACATAGAATCATAGAATGGTTAGGGTTGGAAGGGACCTTAAAGATCATCTAGTTCCACCCCCCCTGCCATGGGCAGGGACACCTTCCACTAGACCACGTTGCTCAAAGCCACATCCAGCCTGGCCTTGAACACTTCCAGGGATGGGGCATCCACAACATCTCTGGGCAACCTGTTCCAGTGCCTCACCACCCCCTCTGTGAACACTTCTGTCTCCATCAATCCTCCTTGAGCCATTGCCCTGGCCCCAGCCCAGCTCACCCAGGTGGGGAGAACTGCAGCCATTGCGCGCTCCCGCTGCGAAGCTCGCTGGCCCTTGCCCTTTGCACGGTCTGTGACGTGGATTGCAGAGGGTCCCTTCTGTCTCATCAGACCCCGCAAAGTTAGGAGACCCCTGTTTCTGGCCAGGCAGCCAGTTGGGTGTGCTGCAGCTGCTGGCTGACAGAGGCTGGTGCTGGCTGTGTGTTTGCAGAAGTCACCACCACGCCGTGCAACATGAACACGCAGTGCCCGGATGGCGGGTACTGCATGGAGTATGGCGGGGGGGG
>NW_010247183.1:2871-3638 GCF_000690775.1 Eurypyga helias | reverse complement strand
CTGCGTCTGCCACACCGACTACGGCACCAACCACAGTGAGTCCCGTCTGCAGGGATGCAGGACCTGCCCCAGGGAGGGATGTGGGATGGGAAGGGGGTGAGCAGGCATACCATTATCAGCTGGGGATCAGCCCTGGTCCTACACCCTCAGTGATGCCCTGTGTTTCACTTTGTAGCGATGCCGTCCCCCTGTGACTCGGAGCCCTGCCTGAACGGGGGGTCCTGTGAGGTTCACGACGACTCGTACACCTGCGAGTGTCCTCGAGGCTTCCTTGGCAAGCACTGCGAGAAAGGTACCTGCATGGAGCTCCCTGGGGGTCCTGTGGTCTGGCAGGGGGTGGGAGCAGAGCTTGGACCCTTGTGAGATGTGTGGCTGCTTGCTGAGCTGCAGCTCAGGAGGGGCTGCAGGTCATCCCACCCCATGCTGCAGGGTGGAGGGAGGGTTGCGTGGCTCCCTTCACAGCCCCTGACAGTCACAGCAGCTGGCCCAGTTGTTGTATTTCCTGCACAATATCGTCCGTGTTGGAGTTTTTACGTGCCTGACCTTCTGGCCTTGGGAGCAGCTGTCAGTTCCCTGGCATCACGCGCCCCTAGACCCCCAAAGCCCCAGCATGCATCTGCACCGGTGGTGTTTCATGGTGTTGCTGCGCTCAGGGCTGTGAGTCCTGGGTGCGCTCGGTTTTCCCGCAGTGAGGGTTTTGGTGGGGTGCTGGCGGGAGGTGGTGCTCATCGAGGTGCCAGCAGCAGTGCGTGAGCCCTGCTCTCGGC
>NW_010247183.1:1608-2173 GCF_000690775.1 Eurypyga helias | reverse complement strand
GCTGTGGGCCCCACTCACCCCCCCCGTCTCTCCCCAGAGGTGGACTGCGGCATCCCCAGCGAGGTGAAGCACGCCCAAGCCTCTTTCAACTCCACCAAGGTGGGCTCGCTGGTTGAATACCAGTGTGAGCTGGGCTACACCCTCAGTCAGCACAACCACCCCCGCGTCTGCCACCTGCCAGGCATCTGGAGCGACCCCCCTGAGTGCGATGGTGAGGATGGCCGAGCCCTGGGGCACCGTCCTGGCGGGCTGTGGTCACAACCGTGGATCCATGGCCCTGGGACATGTACTCCAGTCCTCCGCTGCCCGCAGACAGAGCCCCCCCGGGGACCCCTGCCCAGTGCTCACGTCTCGCCTTGTCTCCCCCCTGCCCAAATGCCTGCAGAGATTGACGAGTGCCAGTCCCAGCCCTGCCTGAATGGCGGCCAGTGCAAGGACCGCATTGCTGAGTTCCTGTGCCTGTGTGAGCCGGGTTACACCGGCCACCACTGCGAGTCAGGTAAGAGACCGTGCCAGGAGCTGAGCTGCCCGCAGCTCTGTGCACTGGCTTCGCGACTGTGCACGT
>NW_010247183.1:897-1551 GCF_000690775.1 Eurypyga helias | reverse complement strand
GGTGCCGGCCAGGAGATGCTGCTCCAGGTCGAGTGGAGGAGCAGGAAGGGCTGCGGGGGCTACTTATGGCCCCTGCTGCTGGATGCTGCATGGGCATCTCCATCACTGATGGGCAATCGCTTCTTCTGATGCGTGTGAAGCACATGCAGAGAAGCCCAGATCTCAGGATGGAGGTGGGAAGTCCCCTGCATGGCTCCAAAGCGGGGAAATAGCAGCTTGCAGTCGCACATTTTTGCCTGGGCTGTGCTCCTGCTTCTGTTTATGTACAGGGTTGGGGTTGTGTGTGGGTGCTGATTGAAGGGGGTGAGGGGGCTGGTGGGACTCTGTGGCAGGTGCCTCTAACCCAGCTCCCCAGGGCCTGGCAGAGCACGGTGGTGGGAGAAGGTGGGATGCCTGCTGGGGATTATAGGAGGGGACGTGCTGCAGGTGCCAAATGGGACCTCTGGGCACAGGCCCATGCTGCCATCCATCCCCAGGTGTCTGTGTGAGCATGTCCCGGGCAGGGCAGGAGCAGGGCAGTGGGCTCTTGACAGCTTCTGGAGGGGGGCTGTTCCTGGCTGGTGGGCTTGGGGGTAGTGAGTGATGTGGGGAGGGTCTTCTCCTGTGGGAGAAGCCCTGTCCCCTGCCACCGGCCCCGTCGCTGTGCTGAGCTGG
>NW_010247183.1:0-868 GCF_000690775.1 Eurypyga helias | reverse complement strand
TTGACGAGTGCCAGTCGGAGCCCTGTAAGAACGGTGGGACCTGCCGGGACCTCCCCGGCTCCTTCACTTGCTACTGTCCTGAGGGCTTTGTGGGGACCCAGTGCGAGACAGGTAGGGACTCGCCTTTCCTGGGATAGTGGGAGGTGGGACTGTGGGCACTGGACATGGCCAGGACCGGCACCGAGCCAGACAACTGGTCACCAGTTTGGGCACCTTGACCCAGAGACATCCCCCTGGGCGCTTGCTGCTTGTCGCACCTCTGTGCCTGCAGTTCTGGGGTCAGACCTGAAACTGCTCCAGTGGGGAGGGAGCAAGGAATGAACAGGGTGCTCATTTGTGACAGATCCCCTTTCAAAGGTGTCCATCCCCTCTCGGGCTGCAGCTGCCGTGGCACTCGGGTGGGAGTCTGGGTCCGGACCGGCTGTGCCGGGCCTGGGCTGTCCACCCACCCTGCTGCCCCTCGGGGAGGGTCATTGCTGGAGGCTCCCGCTCACCACCCGCCTCCTCCTGTTTCCAGAAGTGGATGCTTGTGAGTCGGATCCCTGTGCCCAGAGGGTTTCTTCGGCTATCACTGCGAGACAGGTGAGGTGGGCGGGTGGCTGGCTCAGGTGGCTCAGTGTGGGGTGGCCACTTGGCCAGCTGGCCTGGCTAAAACTGCTGGCCCGGTGCCTTTCCTTTGGCTAAGCCTGCGGGCCCGGTGCCTTCCCCCCAGCCAGCGACCCGTGCTTCTCCAGCCCCTGTGGGAGCAGAGGCTACTGCCTGCCCAGCAATGGCACCCACAGCTGCACCTGCAAAGTCAGCTACACAGGCAAGAGCTGCGAAAAAGGTAAAGGCCCTCAGCAGCGGCACCAGGACGCGGCGCGGGGCT
>NW_010247182.1:13369-14515 GCF_000690775.1 Eurypyga helias | reverse complement strand
CTCCAGCACGTACCCCAAGTTGGGGTGAGCCAGGAGTCGCGTCCCCCAAACAGCCCAATGGGAGCTTCGCAGTGGTGTGTGGTGTCCCCCCAGTTATTCCACCCCTCACCTGGGCGTGGGAGATCACCAGGCTCTCCACGGGCTGCGGGTCGCTGAACACCTGCACCTCCTCCCGTTCCCTGGAGAGCAGAGAGGGGGAGTCAGGAAGGCGCGTGGGGTCTCCAGCAGAGGCTTGGCAAACTCCTGCCACACTCACCCGTCCCCATGAAGAGCACGTCGTAGGTGCGGCCGTCGAGGGCCCGCACCCTGGGCACGGCCAGCCGGCTGTACGCCACGCTCTTCTTCACCAGCAGCGGCTCCCCGCCGGCCGGCTTCACCTCCTCGAACATGAGCGGGTGCAGCTTGACGAAGTCCAGCACGCTGTTGGGCAGGTCCTGCGAGGAGTTGTAGCCCTTCCTGCGGGAGTGGTCCGTGATGCACTGCTTGGGGGAGACGGGGGTCAGGGGCGCACCCCCCTGCTCTGCATCCCCAGGGCACTCACGGAGCCGGGCCGGGGCTCAGGCACCGCACCGTCGTAGCGGGACCACTTGCGAGCCGAGTCCTGGTACTCCATGTAGGGGCCCTCGAAGGCGTGCTGCACCCCCGAGATGCTGTAGCGGCACACGGCTGAGGCCTCCATGGTCCTCCTGGGGGGGCAGAGCCCTGCCTGAGCTCAGGCAGACACACGGGTGCTCCCCAACGACGCACCCCAGATGCTCAGCACCTGCCTGCGTGTCCCCTCCAGCATCTCTGGTCCCCCCACTCCCGTGCCGCAGACTTTTAGCCCCAGCCATTTTGGCTGCTGCCCCCCTGCGCTGAGAGCGTGAACGCGGCGTAGAAGACGGTGCTGGCCCAGCCGCCCCCGTCCAGGCTGCAGATGCTGCGCAGCACCTCGTAGTAGGGGATGTAGCAGACCAGGCGTGCCTTCATGAAGGATGTCCACTTGCGCTGCAGGATCTTCTTCCCCCCCACGTCGCTCTGTGAGGGTGCAGGGAGCGTTTCTGCGTGGGCCGGTGGGGGTGTCCCTCTGCCTGTGCCTCAGTTTCCCCCAGGGTGCAGGCACACAGCTCTTGCACCGGGAGGAGCAGCGCTTGGCTCCCCGGGGCT
>NW_010247182.1:12352-13322 GCF_000690775.1 Eurypyga helias | reverse complement strand
CTCGGGCCACTCGGGCCACCTGGCTCTTGTCGAAGAAGGACGTGGTCTCCTCGCCCGCTCGCTCCGTGAAGAAGTAGTAGATTTTGTCATCATCGCCCACAGGGCTGTCCTTGCTCTCCTGGACCAGCACGGAGGCCACAAACTCGGCATCTGGTGGATGCGGAGAGAGAGGTGGAGACCGGGGACCCACCATGGGATCCCTCCCTGCCCTGGTTTCCTCTCGTGGCAAACCACACAGGACCTGAGGGCCACCCCCCCACCCCTGCTCCATGTTCCCTGAGGTGACACGCGGTGTCCCATGGCTCGTGACCCCCGTCCTGGACAGGATGGGGACGTCTCACCGTTCAGCCAGTGCAGCGGGGACTCCTCCGTCTTCAGCGGCCGCTGGTGCAGGTTCCTCCGGATGTCAGGGAGGCTCCGAAACTCGTAGCGTGTGGCGGTGTACAAACCGCCATCTAGGCAGGGCAGGCACCTATCAGCATGGCCCCGCACGCCGGGGACAGCCCCAAAGGCCATCAGTACCCCGTGTCCCAGGCGGAGAAGGAGGAGGACCAAGTGCTGGCTTCCTAAGGCCCCACACGCAGAGCCCACCCAGCTGGGGGCTCTGGGGATGGGGCCGGCATCAGGGGCATCCCAAAACCCTGCCAGCCCTGGGAAAGGTGCCGCTTACCCACGATGAGGCCGGTGTAGCCACGGGCAGGGTCGTACGGGCACTTCTCCTTGCCTTCCTCCAAGTGTGTCGGCAACGTGAACCCGTCGGCATCCTTGAGGGGGAGAGGGGACTGGGTCAGACAGGAGGGGACAGACCCGCCTCGCCTGCCAGCCCCAGGCTGCCAGCGGGGACACAGCGATGCCCGCGGCCGTGCCCTTGTCTGGGCAAGACAAGGCCTCCCTGGCACCCTCCAGAAACCACACGGACAGCCAGAGCCCCCAGCCAAGAGCGGGGAGAGGGCTCAGGGGGGAAGGGGAG
>NW_010247182.1:11612-11960 GCF_000690775.1 Eurypyga helias | reverse complement strand
CCCCAGCCGCTCTGCCGTGAGTCACGGCCACGCAGGGACCCCTGGCCTGGCCCAGAAAGTCCCGGGGAGGGGGCAGTTGAGTCAGCCCCATCACTGTCACCCTCCCCCGGGCACACCTGCCACCAGCCAGTCTGCAGCCCCCGCTTTGGGAAGGGACCCTACAAGAGCAGGGGCTGGGGACCAGCTCCAGTGCTGGCACGTCCCACCCCACCAGCCCTGCTGACCCAAACTGACCCAACCCCATCCTGGGGGTCGCTCACCTCCCCCCCCACCGAGCCAAGCAGGGGCTGGGACAGGGTCAGAAGGGGAGTGGGGCAATGGTGGGAGAGGACGGGGCCTGCGGCACTC
>NW_010247182.1:9430-11539 GCF_000690775.1 Eurypyga helias | reverse complement strand
CTGCAGGAACCGCACGTGGTTGAAGCACTCGGTCTGCAGAGGGGGAGGACAGGCGTTACAAGCCAGGGAGAGCCGCGGCAGCGCCCCCCCTCCCCAGCACCCACCCACCGGCTCTACCTTGTTGTTTTTGCCCTTCTCCAAGCAGTCCATCTGCTTCTCCGGGGAGGCTTCCCACTGGATCTGCAAGGGGAAGAGGGACTCGTGACCCTCCCTCACTGCGTGGTCCCCTCGTCACTGCAGGCTCCAGCCTCCGCCAGAGATGCTAAAATCCTCTCTTTTATTAAAAGAGGGGGCAGCTGCTCAGAGCACATGATACCACCCTGCCCAGGGTGACAGTGGTCCCACACCCCGACCTGTGGGCAGCAACCCCAGAGCACCCACAGGAGCCTGGAGCATTTTGGGGTGTCCTTCCCCGGGGGGAGCAAAGGGATGTGCTTCCCCTCCTGCCCCTCATCCTCGCCAGGGCGTTCCTACAGCAGGCAGCTCTGAGCTTGGGGATGTCTCCCACCGCTGTCCCCTCGCCTCATGGTGGGGGGGAAGGACCAGGTGTCCCCAGGGGAGCTGGGGACAGACCCTCCAGGCCTGAGACGGTGAGCGGGAGGATGGGCAGGGATAGGGCGGCCACAATTCGGGCAGGGGCTGGGCAGTGTGGGACAGGAAGGGACGACCAGCTGTCGTGGGGGAGAGGCCGGGCTCACCATGCGGTGGGAGCCGTCGGCCACGTCGCTGGAGTTGAGGGCGAAGATGGCTCCTCTGGCACCCACGTAGAGGATGCCCCGGTCGTCCTCCAGCAGCAGGGTGCTGTAGTTGAGGGTGCTCGCGCTGAAGCGCCGGACGCCCGAGAGCTCTGCAAAGGGAACAGAACGGGGGGATGAGGGGGACCCCAGGGCAGGCACAGCACAAGTCACCAGGGAAAGGAGAGAGGATGGAGCCGGGAAGGCACCTGCTGAGGTCATCAGGCAGAGTGTGCTGGGTGCCAGTGTTATGGCAGGAGGAAAGGAAGAGGGGATGCTTGGTAGGAGGCCAAAGGCACTAACAGGGTGCTCACAGGGAAAATTCCTCCCCACTAATTAAAACGGCAGCTCGGGAGTGGGAGCTGCAACCTCCATGTCCAGCACAGATCCCCTCCATGCTGTTTGGGGAACTGCTGGAGGAAGCGAAAACACACCGGCACCGACCCCGGCTCCAAACTAAACCCAGACAGTCCTAAAGTAGGGATGCAAAAAATCTGAACCAAAACTGCGGTGCAAAGGGAGAGCATCTGCAAGGGGTGGGCGCTCCCTGCCCACCAGGCCGGAGAAACCACCCAAGCTGGGGTGCTGAGAAGTGTGAGGTGGAACTCAGCCCTGGACAGAGGGACCCCAAGCCAGGCTCAGACTCTCCTGCTGCAGGAGGAGAAAGTCCTGTGCGATTTGGGAGCCAGAGGCAGCCAGGGAGGGAATAAACCCCCCAAGGGAAGCATCACCTGGGGAGAAAAGGTGCAAATTGCACCTTTTCATTGCACCCCAGCTGCAAATGAAACCCTCTTCCCACCACTGACTGCTGAGCTGGGCTTCACTAACAAGGTCAGCAAGGTCGTGCGGATGCCCAAGGCACGATGACATTACAGGGCTGGGTGACCCCACGGAGGCTGGAGGCCAAGAGCCCGGTGGCAATTAGAGAAAACCATGGAAGCAAGCTCCCTGCTGACTATTTGGGCCATGAGAGCCCAGCCCGGCTGTGACGCTCGGCTCAGGACACCGTCTGAGGGCTGCTGGGCAGGGCCAGGGGCTGGCTCCCTGCACCTCCTTGTCCCCCGCTGGCTTTTGAGGAGATGCCTTTGCCCTGCTCCATCCCTCCCAGCACACTGCCTCTGGGAACCCAACGCCAGACAGCCATATGGGCTCCAATTTCGGGAGCCCAGGGGACCGGAAGCCTCCCCGTAGCCACCCCCCATGCTGAGCCCCCCACTCCAGGGGGATGGCGAAGGCTGGACACAGTCCCGATGCACCAAACGCAGTGTCACCAAGATCCCAAACCTCACTGCCGCCACCAAGACCCGCACCCCCTTACCATCAAAGGCGACTGTTGTCCTGGGGGTGGCATCCAGGTCGGTGGCAGAACGCCGTG
>NW_010247182.1:8667-9327 GCF_000690775.1 Eurypyga helias | reverse complement strand
CGGCACAGCCGATCCTCGGGATGGGCTCCCCAGCTCCCCGGGACAGGGCCGGCTGCCAAACCCTCCTGAAACACACAGCACCGGGTCAGACGTACCCGCTGTCGCCAGCACCTTGGGAGCACACGGGCTGGAGAAGGAGCCAGCTGCGCACATGCGTGGACGCGTGACCGGGCACAGCCTCAGCCCGGACACAGCTTCAGGGAAAAGCAAACCCTCGTTTGCCAAAGAGGAAACTGAGGCACGGCACAAGGTGTTGAGCCTGCAGCCAGCACAGGGCAGGGAGGGGAGATTGAGGGGAGCAATCCCTGCGGCATCGCCCCGGCACAGCGCCTGCTCCATCACAGTAGCAGCAGTCGCTCGTGAGCGCTTGGTTCAGATATTTGGGGGGTCACTTTCCTCCAGGCCTGCTCTGGGCTCCTCCCTCCTTCGCTCCCAGCCGTCTCCTCCTGCATCCCCCCCGAATGAAGGATACGCTTCAGCAGAACCAGCGGATCCCCCGCTCCATCTCCACACCTGAAAAGCAGGCACATCTACCCCCAAAAGCAGAGAGCAGGGCTCGGGGTCAAGCCCCTCTGCAGGTTTCTTGGGGCACCCCAAGCCCTGCTCCCCGGAGCAGCTGTGGCAGGGGGTGGGGGCGGGGTGTCCTTCTTGGGATGACGC
>NW_010247182.1:6165-8645 GCF_000690775.1 Eurypyga helias | reverse complement strand
TCTGCTGTGTGAGACACTCTTCCCCCGAGCCCTGCCGAAGGACGAGACTCCCACGGACAGAGGCGTGGGGAAGGATGATGCTGCAGGCACCCAGGGCGGAGGAAAACCCACACAGGAGCCCCTCGGCATCTTCGTCAAGTCTTCTCAAGTGAGAACAGTTTCCCCCCCCGGTGTTTTTCCATGAGATTTCAGTTTCTCTCTCATCCCAAACTGCCCTGAAGCTCAGCATCTACCTCGGCTCCCGCTTTCACGCATCTGATCCTGCCGAAATAACCCCCCCGCCTCTCCCGGCTGCTTCCAGCAGAGCCACCGGTTGGTCTCGCGGGTGCTAATGGGGAAGGAGACGATCGGCTGTCTCCGAGCAGGAGACCAGAGCGACCAGCACCTCTCTGTTCGCTTAGCGCTGGGTTTTTTATAGATATCTAAAGGAAATACCTGGCCTGCAGAGGTGTTCGAACACGCTTGCTGCCGACGGTTTCCCTGAAGCAAATACCTCGCCGGGTCTCAGACAAAGGGGAGGTAAAGCCAAAGTGAAACGAAAGTGAAAAGGGTTTTGGGGCCGAGAAGGAGAAGCGAGGGGCTGGTCGTGGGATCCAGTCATAGTCCTGCATTAAACCGCTGTTTCCTCTCGGTCGGGGGGGGGCAGACCCAAACCTCGTGCCTGCACAGGATGCTGCCCTGGAGCATTCTGGGAATGGGGCAGAGTGGAGATGTCCGCCCCCCTTCCCTTCTGCCCCACTGCCCCCCAGGCACCAGCGCGGTGCAGAGCACCCATGCGGCACCCAACCCTGGGCGCAGGGAGGGCGAGCTCCCTGGGGAGCAGACGACGGAAAGCCGGAGCATCCTCCCTCCGAGGAGCAATGGGCCCAGCACGATGCAAGGTGAGCAAGCGGTGACGGAGGTCAACGAGAAACAAGCCACCTTGGTGGCACCATGTCTGGCACGAGCCAAACCCACCAAGGCTTTTGTGGAAAGCGAGCGGTGGGATCACATTCGGAGCAACAAAGCATCCTACGGCACTCCAGCCAGAGTGACAACACCCCTCCAGCCCACCAGTGGGACCAGGGCCACCACGACACCTGTGGGGACCCTTCCCCCGGCCCCCACACAGGGACACAAGCCCAGCACCGCTCAGAAGCCACAAGAGCTGCCGCGCGCCTGGGCCGGGAACGCAGCGGGGAGGAGAAACCTTCTTACGACGAGGCCAACAACCATCTCTAATAAATGAGTAACAGCTCTGCGAGCTGCCTGCGCGCTGCCAGGCGCCTTTCCCTTATCTCCCCAAACAAACAAGCCCTGAACTTTGCCTACCGCCCCGCTCTTGGCACTGGAGCCGGGAGCGTAGCCGGGCAGGGAGGCAGCGATGCTGGCAAGCGCCGCGCTGCGAGCCAGCCCCAGCTAACGTTTAACCAGCGTGAGCACCCAGCCAGCACTTGGGGGGGAATAAAAATAATAAATGAAGCTGTGGGGCTGTGCGGGGTTCCCAGCAGGGCAGGGGGGAGCAGCCGCCCCTGCCACCGGGGCTGGGCTCCTTTGCTTTTTCCAGGGGAGCAGCTACACCCATTTCCAAAGGCTCCTTTGCCTGAGATCAGATGTAACTTTGTCCTAAAGGACATTTAATCGCTTGGCTGTAAAAGCCAAGTTAATATTTTACTCGAAGGGAAGGGCTGCTCCCAGCTTCTCTATGCTTTGCATTTTTTACTTTTCATACCTGTTGTGGGGGAAAAAGAGCAAGAAGGAACTGAAAACACCCTTGGCCCCACTCAGATCATCACCACGCCCCCCAAAAACCCGCCACTTCTCCCCTCGGCGGGGTGCAAGTTCAAAGCTGTGGGTGAAGGCGAGGGCCGCGGTGGGAGGCAGAGGAGGTTCCTGACTGTGGGACCCGCTGGTTGGGCTGGGAGCAGTTGGGGTGCTCAAACCCGGCTCTTCCATGGGAAACAGGGAAATGCCAGGAGAAGAAGTGCTGCAGAGAGCTTTCTCCAGGGGAGGGAGACAAAAGGGCGAGAGAAGAGGCTGAAGAGCAGCAGCTCCGATGAAATCTGCCATTTAAGAGAAAAACATCCCAGAAAAGCCCAGACCAGCCCCAGAATGGAGCTCCCAAGTCCTTCTGCACCTCACCTACTTCCCAGCACAGGGAAGGGCAACACAGGACCCTAAATATGGCCCCAGCTCCCACCCAGGCCGGCGACGCTGGAGGAGGAGGGTGGTGGAGGCAGGATGCGGCCATGGGGCTGACGGCTGTGCCCAGGGCAGGGCGAAGCCAGGAATCACCCGCTCTAATCGCAGCGTGCAGCACCCACGGGGGCCACAGCCTTTCGGGGCTTCGGTGGTGTGCAAGTGTGGCTCTGGCACGGAGCCAGGTGAGCCTGACCCAGGCCATGGCTCCTGCCAGCCGGATGGATTTGCTGGTCCACGAGGAACACCAGGAAAGCAGCGGGGCAGCGGAGGCGTGCAGGGGAGCGAGCCCCGGTCAGGTC
>NW_010247182.1:4488-5940 GCF_000690775.1 Eurypyga helias | reverse complement strand
TGCCGGGCACTCCCGCCCGGCACCACGGCCCCATCCCGCTGCCCGCGGTCACCAGGGCCGTGAGGCAGCCAAACCCGGGGAGCAAGAGCCAGCCACAGGCCGTGGCACAGGGAAGATGGGGGTCTTATAGCCCCCACTCCGAGGCTGTTTCCTCAGCGGCACAGCCAAAAAGTGATGCCAGCTTTTTAATTTAAAGGGAGTCTGGGAAAAAGGATGGAAACACTGGGTGGAAGCAGCCATTCTCTAGCCCACCCATGGCACCCATCCTGGATGATGGGACAGAGATTTGCAGAGCAGGATCAGGTGCTTCCCCATCCCACTGCCCCGTGGACAGGTGGTAGTTGCTCCACTGCTGCCGAAGCTTTCCCTCCTCCTCGTGGGACACCCCTTTGGTACATGGACTCCCACGAGCAAGCACTGCTGGCTTCCCAGTGGAGACCGGGATGTCCAGAGGGTCTCCTCCTGTTTACGGGGTTGCAAAACAGCCTTACCAAAACTGCCAGCCGGGACTGCACCAGCAGCCTCCGATTACACCGTGCTTTTTATGGCAGCCCAGGTCTCCAAACCCCACGCGACCAATTCAGCTTCACTCGTCAGGGCCAAGCCCGGCACGTGACACCCTGGGCTCCCCCGCCGCTCGCTCCCCCAGCCCCATTCCCACCAGCCAGCACCGCTTCACCCCCCTGGGGACCCACACCCATTGCCCTCAGGTTCAGCTCAAAAACTCGTTCCTGGCGCAGGGGGAAAGACGCCCGCCCCAGGGAACGAGGTGGGGAGAGCTCCCGGCTTCCAGGCGTGGGAACCAGCCAAGGAATTGCGGGAAAAGAGCCATGCAGTGAGAGGCAAGCCCGGCCGGTGTCTGGCTGTGAGCACGGCGCATTTCGGGCCCCCCTTTTCCCGGGAGCCAGCAGACCTTGGGTGGGAAATCCTGCGAGATGCGGGAAGAGGCACCAGGATGGAGGTTGCCAGGCAACTTTAATTCAGCCCTTGACGACCTTCCAGCACTTCGCTTCTGCTGCAGAGCCCAACCAGCAAATGATAAAACATCCGCAGGTCCAACGCTCAGCCCGTGGCGTCCATCTGTCCATCCGTCCATCAGTGGGGCTTGCTCCCGGCCTCGTGCCCGGGGTGCTCTGCAAGGCGATGGCTCCCCCCCGCAGCATCCCCAAAGGCCAGCCCGGGATGAGCCATCCTTCCCGGCAGAGATTTGCAGGGGCATGACGGTGCTGGCGCTGCCTCACGGATATTTCTCAACCAGCCGGGATTTTTGTCAACAACAGCACGAAAAAAATGCTAACTTGCCGAAAGTCCTGAGGGAAGAGGGGACCTGCGCTGGGTTTGGGGGCTGGGGACGGGGAGGGAAGGAGCACAGTGACCCCCTGGGAGCCCCTCGCTGCGTTTATTTTAGTTGTCTTCTTTAAACAAAACCACGCTCGACCCTGAGGCGCTTCA
>NW_010247182.1:0-4367 GCF_000690775.1 Eurypyga helias | reverse complement strand
CCCCCCCCCGCCGCAAAGCCCCCATGTACGGCACAGCCACCACGGTGCTGGGGAGGCGGGTGGCAGGCACCAGCGGGCCGTGGGAACAGGATCCAAATATCCCCGGCACGGCACGGGCCCCATCCCTCGCCGGCAGAACCCAGTGCATCCGGCGGAGGAGAGCACCCAACTCTGACCCTGCCAATGTCACGGAGCAAAGCGATGGATGGGAGAACGAGCGGGGCCAGCTGGGGACATGGGCCTGTTTAAGGACACTAGTGAGGATGGGAGCCAGACATCTAAACGTCCCTAAAACGACAACCTGATCCGACAGCCATAAAACTAACAGCAACCCAATTTCAGACAGATTTGCCTCGCCGGCCCCCAGCACCTCACCATGCCTTTATCTTCATCCCCTGCAGCATCTCTCCGGGGGATGCTGCCCACGCAGCAAGGGGCAGGGACCAGCCAGAGTGCCCCCCTGCATGGCTGCAGGGATGGGGGTGTTTTAGCTTCTCCTCAGCTCCCTGTTTTCACTGATCTTACAAGAACTCGTTCCTCTCCTCCATCAAGTCGGGTCTGACGTAGAGCAGGAGGTTCAAAGGGGCTGCCAGGCAGCGATGGAGCTCACTGCCAAGTCCCTGTGAGAGCTCTCCTGCCATTCCCATCCAAAGCCACCCAAAAAAACACTCAACTGAGAAATAAGGAAAGCTGCTCTGGCCTGTGCCACGGGCAGCCATCACCTGCCTGCAGCCACCCGCCAGGCACAGGGATGGCTCCGCTCCAGCAGCTCCTGGCAAGCAGACGGCAAGTGCTCAGTGCCCAGGACAGCAGGACAGAGCGCTTCTCGGCTCCCTCTCCATACGAAAAATCCGCCAGTGCCGGCTGCTAGTTGAAACAGCTCCTCACCTGGTTTCACCACCCCAAAAGCCTTGCTCAGAGCTGGCCTGGAAGGGAAGGGTGCAAGGAGAGGAGGCTGGAGGGTGACCTGGAGCACTAAGGGATGCCCTGGCCAGCCCAGACACGGCACCCCCAGGCAGGGCAGCAAATCTCCCCTTGCAGGAGCAATTCCCCGTGTGCCGGAGGCTCTTTGGCTCTGGCAAGCCAGCAGTGAGAACACAGTCCCTGCAGCTTTCCCCTCCCATCCAGCTCATCTCCCCCTGCAGAAACCCCACAGCTGCAGCCCTGGGCCAGCCCTGCAGCCTGGGAGCACCTGAGAGCCCTTGCCAGGAGCCAGGCAGGAACTGGGAATAGAAACCAGAGGATGCTGAGCCGCGACGGCCTTACTCTGACTTCACCCCACCATGAGCCCAGCCCCAGGCCGTGGGGGAGGAAGCGTGTGGCCAACAATCCTCAGGATGCAGGGTGCAGATCCTCAGGGCTCCCACCTTCTCCATGGCAAGGAAAGGCAAGCTTGGCGCTAGCAACATCACCCCCAAAACACCAACATTTTCCATCCTTTCCCGCTTCTGTCACAGCAGGCCAGGCTGTCACTTGCTGGCAGCCTTTTGGCAAACCGACGGACAGCCGGACAGCCGGACAGCCAGCCCTCCACATCACAGCAAAGCTTCCCAGCGAGGGGGTGTTTGCATCCAAGCGGCTCAGCGCTGGATGGAATCTGCGGGTCAGCCTTCGGAGGCTTTGCGGCTGAAGCACACTGTCTCCACGGCAGAAGCAGGAAAATAATGGTAGAATTAAACTCCCCGGAACAATGAGGAAGAAAACAAAAATAAAACCTCAACCCTAAACGTAAACGGAGTTTCAGAGCCGGCAGATTTCAGGGCTGTTTGACGCATCTGAATCCATTTGCTCGTCCCCGTGGCTGAGCTGCGTTTCGTTTCACTGGGCTCGTACAATGCAAGACAGGGAATTAACTTGGGTGTTTGTTCAGAGCCGGTTTGTCTTCCAACCTTTTTTCCAAAGCCAGGTTTGAGTTTCAAAGACGTTTCTTGGCAATGCCCAGGGTTCCCACCGTCGGTGCGGCGTGGGGCTTCCCCGAGGGGAAACTGAGGCTCAGAAATCCTGCCCGACCTGGGGTCCCCCTCCGAAGCGGCGGCAAGAGCTGCGGCGCAACCCAGCTTGCGTGGCGTGAACGTAGGGCTTTCTGCCCCAAGCCTGTCTCTCTCCCGTTTGTTTATTCCGAAGATAAACTGTTTTCTTTTCAAAAGTCAGGCAAAACCAGATGACGAGAGCAGTTTTGTGGCTTCCAGCCTTAACAACCTCTTCTTGCTTCCTTCGCTTTCCCTCCAACAACGCTTCAAATGTGGACTCAAACTCAATTTGACACTCGCCTTCGCATCCCAAACGGCACAGTGTGGGGCAGCCAGCTTTGCTGCCCCAGAATCAGCTCCCCACCTCGTTCGCACGGGCTTGGCTTTGCAACAGGCAAACAAGAGCCCTCCATGAGGTATGGGGAGATGGGGCTGCACCTGGGGGGGGCTTTTAAGCAAGAAGAAAAGCACAACCTGGAGTTGTGGAGTTCACTCCCTTAACTGCCAAGCTGTATCCCGGTCCCCGATGGGTAAGACGGTGTCTGAAACCTTCGGCTTCCTTCGTCACCAAACAGCGGAGCTCAGGCCCCAGGAGGAAAGAGGAGGTGGGTGTTGTTGTGGCCTTGCTACTGCCAAGCCCTCGTGCTTGTAAATCCCCGGGAGCGGCGGCACAGCCAGGCGAGGCGGGACAGCAGGGAGCTCTCGCCTTTGGACGGGACTGGGCACCCACTCAGCACCCGCAGCAGCAGCCGGCCGCTGCCAGCGGGGGGCTTTATGGGAACCTAAAACCTCTCAGGGCATCATCCCCACCTCTCTGATGCCAGCGGGTCCTCCGGCACCCCCTCCCAAACCGCCCATCGCGTGAGCCGCTTCCCAACAAGTCCCGTCAAGATGCCAAGCGGAGCCGGCGGGCAAGTGCAGGGAGGGAAATTCCCCGCACGCAGTCAGGTGAGGCTGGCACCGGGTCCCCACCGCACCCACCGCTGCCCTCCTCATCGGGGTGCCGGCAGAGCACCCCCCCAGCCCCACCGAGCGCACCTGGATGCTTTGTGCCGGCACACGACCTGCCAGAATTGCTGAATAAACCTCCCAGCGCCGGCAAACCCGCTGCATTCCTGGCGGGGAAAGTGGTGAAAGGTTCAAATGGATGTTGGAAAGGGCAGCGGGGAGAGAACAAGCCTACGACACAACATCTGCAGCAACCGAAAGGGTTGTTGGGGTTTAGCGTTTTTTCCCCCTCCGGTTGCAACACAAAAACAAAGTCGAGATAGGGATCTCAGCGTGCTTGGGGTGGAGGGGGGGGCAGCTCCCTGCCCCTCGTCCCTCCGGGCAGAGCGAGCCCGGCCAAACGGCGCTACAGCAGAGACACGTCCCGCGGGACACGCGTGCGGCACGGCTGCAGCCGTCCCAGCTGGGTCCGGGGCTTAGGAGGGGGCTCCCAGCCTGCGCCCGCCGCGGAGGGAGGCGAAGCAGCCGGGGCCCGCGGGGATAGGCCAACCGGCACAAAAAATGCCATCGCAGTTATTAATAATTTCCCTGCCTCTGGGGGAATCTGCACTCCTCATCCATTTTGGGCAGTCTCTTTTGTCTTGGGAGACTGTTTTTCTTGGTACTCGCCACTTCATGGCTCCCACTTCACGCTCTGGGTTTGAAAGGCCAGGCGCGAGCCACTGGCCCACCTGGGCGCTGGTAGGGAGGGCAAAGAGAGCCCCAAATCCCGGAGGTGCCTGGTTGCACGGCAGGTCCCTTCTGCCCTTGAATCAGCAGACAGGAAGCTCGACCCCAGTGCAGACAAGCCCCCAGCACAAGGCTGTCCCCTCCACCTGGGAGCATCCACAGCCCCCTCCCAGTGATGCATCCCAAGGAGCTGAATCCCAAGGAGCCAGGGGTCAGACAAGCCCCCTGCCTCCAGAGGGGAAGGGGGTGGGCGGCAGGGATTGCACTGCATCACCCACATCGGTTTAGCATCTTGTCCCATCGGAAACACCAGCTGCCCCCAGGTAACACTCCCCAAATACCGCCAGCAGTCCCCATCCCTGCAGACCCCCCGACGCCCCAGTTTCCTCCCCCCGATGCCCCAATCTCCTGGGGAAGGTGAGGGGGCTGTATCTAGCCCTCCCCGCAGGAGCTGGTGCCCTGTCTGGCTGCAATTCCCACCATCATCTTCCCTCACTGCCCCAGCACGTCCCCTCCGTCACAGCCCTCTTAGCCTCACCCCACCCCCAAACCTGTCCCCAAAGCAAGCTACCTGCGCTGCCACCAGATGCTGCATGTCCTCACCCCCCCTCCATCCTGCCACCCCCAAATCCGCACCCTACAGATCTCCCCTGAACCCCTCTCCCTCCTGCCCCCAAGGCTCTGCCCCCCCCCGTTTCCTCCAAAGCATCATTCCCTGGA
>NW_010247181.1:0-27691 GCF_000690775.1 Eurypyga helias | reverse complement strand
ATTGCTGGCCAGAGTTAAACCATGATAGTAAGATACCCAAGACAGGAAATGAGAGCGAATAGAATTTTAGCTTCAAGTAGAAACTGGAGACAAAATATTAAGGAATAAAGTTTAAAACGCACTGTATCACACTGAAAGTAAGAAATGCAGAATAATCTCTATTTCATTATTTAGTACTCAGAATTTGTAAAAGTGATTTCCACATCAGCAAAATTAATACTTTTAATTTTCTGTAAGTACTGGATTCATTAGCTGCGCCCAAAGCCCAGGACATTACCCATGAGCTTCAAGAACCTGACATTTATCTGTGCTGAGGCTTTCATAAGTTTCACATAATAGAGTTTCCTTCCTATGCTAAACAGGGCATTAGGGCAAGGAATTATGGATTTGAATGTGCTCAGAACAAGGAGAATTCCTGAGTATCATAGAGTTTTAAAAGTCAGGTACACTGAGCCCTAAAAGCTGGTTTACCATCATAGTTCTGAGATCACCTCACTTCTCTTCAATTACAGTTGGGCAAAGAATATATCAGCTTTACTAGCAGCAAAAAAGTTTTAGGTTGGGATTAGAATTCTAAATATTATCTTTTTCTGCAACGTTTATGAATGAAAATTTCTAGCCATGTCTTGATATGAATACCTGGGGTTGGGCTTTTATTCTGACCATTTCAAAACAAAATACATCATACCGCACACATTAGTCTCATAAAGTAGTAGAAGATGTTTTTTCACCATTTGTGAAAATGGTGAAAAAATGGTGAAAAATTTGTAAGGCTGCGTGAACTCCTTCTTCAATAAAAACAAACAAGCCAAAACTAAATGGGTCATTTTTTACAGCATTTGACCAAGAAAATATTTTTCTTAAAATCTGAAATGATTCAAGCAAAAGGACTTGCAAACATTGCAAACTATTACAACCTAAAAAAAAATGTTCTGCATCTAGACACATATCACATTTTTTTTTAATTTAATATTGTTATTGATCTTGGAAAAACCGGAAAATCCTCTTCTATCTCTTTCTTAAGTAGTTATACAGATGCTGAGGTCAGTAAATGGTTGTTAGGCTGTACTTTAAGGTAAGATAACAAAGACCGAGTTCGTGTCATGGCTGTGAGACACTTCTTGCGCCTGGTAAGTTATTACCAAATGGCTGGCTGTCACCTAGTTAAATTGGTTCTCCTCAAATTGTTTTGTAGGATTCTAAATAAATACAAGAGAGGCTTGAACTGGGTGGTAAAGTACCTTTGGAAATATCTTTTATAATGCTTTCAGCCTTAAGTAGACTATCTAGCATCCTTAAAATTTTGATTTACTGAGATAAGTTCATTCAAAATGCTTCTTTACATAACTGGATTCTGGAGGGTTAAGAGGCAGTACAGTGTGCTATTCTATCAAGAAATTTTCTTGTGCAGTGCAATTCTTCATTGGAAAGACTAACTGTGATAGTACAAATAAGTTTTAATATGATTCTCAAAATATAGCTATGGTGCAAAGCTAATTATTCTCACCCTATTCATCTAATCTGAGTCAATTTGATTTCACACTATTTCTTATGGCTCCATGTAATCTTCATTGTGATCTCTGACATTATTTGAATGGCTATAGAAGGCAAAGTAGGCTAAGTGGAAAAGCATCTAAACTCTGTTTCATGCCTGTTTCGCATCAGTCTCTACATGTTAGAAGAAAAGGGTGTGCTGGTTTTAGCTGGGATAGAGTTAATTTTCTTCGCAGTATCTGGTATGTGTCTGTGTTTTGGATTTGTGTTGAAAACAGTGTTGATAACACAGGAATGTTTTCATTACTGCTGCTAATTGCTGAAGGACTTTCCTGCTTCTCACACCACTCCACCAGTGAGTTGGCTGGGAGTGCACAAGATTTTGGAAGGGAAGACAGCTGGGACAGCTGACCCAACTGACCAAAAAGGTATCCCACAGCATATGATGTCATGCCCAGCATATAAATCTGGGGGAAGAAGAAGGAAGGGGGAGACATTTGAAGTGATGGTGTTTGTCTTCCCAGGTAACCGTTATGTGTGATGGAGTCCTGCTTCCCTGGAGATGGCTGAACACCTGCCTGCCCATGGGAAGGGGTGAATGAATTCCTAGGTTTGCTTTCCTTGCATGTGCGGCTTTTGCTTTTTTTTTTTTTTTTTAGACTGTCTTTATCTCAATCCATGAGTTTTCTCACTTTTACTCTTCTGAATCTCTTCCCCATCCTACTATGGGATGAGTGAGCTAGCTGCTGTGTGGTACTTAGTTGTTGGCTGGGGTTAGACCATGACAAAATGTGATAGGCAGAGCAGCAGAGACAATGCAGCAGAAGTTATGTAGATAGTTATTAATTCTTTCAGATTGCAAGATTCTCTTTAAAAAAAAAAGTTAAAATGAATATGTAGAAATAAAACTGTAAAGTCTGTGTCCTGATTTTAAAACTGAGAAAATACTGAAGTCAGCTATTGCACCTTTTTCAGAAATTGAAATTATTGTAATGCTTTTCAGTTAACAGATAGGATATCCATACTGACAGCCATTTGCTTCCAGCTTGCACTGGAGCTGAAATGAAAAAACGGCCTAAAACACTGTAGGAAATGTACCAATAACTTAAATGCTAAAGTCACTAAACAACAACATATTTAAGGGAAAGTACAAAAGCAGCATGGAAGTCTACACTATGTCTACTATAGACCAGGCATTTAGAAGTGATTGGTCTAAGTACGTCAGCCAGAATCAACAAGACCATGATGAACAACCTGTAATTATTGGAGTTGGGAATTAAATGCCTATTATTTTATGAAACTAGGTTTGCACAAATATCTTAAAATGAAATGAGAAAGTTGGCACTGAGATTGTATTTCAAAAGTGCAATTCCTGAAACACGCCATGTTGATTAACAGAGTATCATACTCTTTGCTGAGGATACAGAAGTGTGCATCAGTCTGCTGGTCTGAATTGGCAAGCAATTTCCTTTTCATTACTTATGTTTTTCTTTTTTTTTTTGCCTTTTTTCCTTCACTTATTAAACTGTCTTTATCTTGACCCACAAGTTTTGCCCACTTCTGCCCTTCTGATTCTCTCCCCTAACCTGCTGGAGTGAGTGAGCTGCTGGTGGGTGCTTAGTTGCAGGCCAGGGTCCATGCATCAAAACTTCACAACAGTAAAACTTCACCTTTCGGCTTAAATTGCTCATTAACAGAAAAATGTTAGGAAATTAACACATTATTTCAATAAACAACATCAGGAAAGACAAACAAACAAACACCCCAGTTGGGTTGGTTGCTTTTATTGCTTCTTTCTGAAAGGACACTGCCAGAACAATTGATTTGTCTGCCATCGGAGTTCCCGTATATACTCTCCCTCACTCTCACCTTTATGAAAGAATATTGCCACTGACATAATCAGCAGCATGTGCTTCCCTAATCATAAGGTTTAGCTTGAGAGATGCTATGCATGTAGATGATGTGAACAGTGATGGTCTCAACATTTCATTCCTAACTGATAACAAGAGTAGTCTATTATTCTAAGAACCACATTTGTAGCCTTAATCTCACTGCTATTAAACTGCTGTTTGCCACTCTGTGCAGTTATTCTATGCAGAAGTCTTAAATCGCCTTATGGAATTGACAGCATGGAAAAATATCTATGGATACTCTAGAGTATAAATTTCCCTGTGTATCTTCAAATATTATAAAAAGTCCACAAAAATATGCAATATTGCACCTGAGGCTAATGGCCAGCATTAAGCAGATGATCCAGAATTACAGCTTCCACCATGTGAATGTTGTCACCTGGTAATATGGATGCATTCCCATTCTCATTGTGTTGATCTGGCTGAATTAGTGCAATCAGGTGGTGACTGATAAAGAATGTTCAGAAAGAATAAGCGTGACAAGATATATTACTTCTATTAACTGGATGAAAAATCAAGTTTGTATTTTTCTCCAGGGATGAGGTTTTCTGAAAAGCTTAAATCTAGCAGCTAGTTTTTGCAAACACAGAGCTTGTGAAATGTAATCTATGGGAAATACAGCCCCTAATTCCAGAGACGGGAGCGATGGTTATAGTGTGCACAGTGCCAGTTGCTCTCCAGCTGCCTGCATTATTGGTCCCTTCCTGTACAGCCCTAAAGCAGATGACTCTAGAAAGACACCATCTAGGAAGCATTGCCCACACATACAAACCCTAAGGATCATCTGTCTGAGTTCCTCTTCAGCTTCACTGGGTTACTAGCTAGCTGAAGATTGAAAGATTGAAAAAGAAACCGACAGAAATTAGGGGTAGATGGTAAGATCTATAAGGTATGCAGGGAAGGTGGTGAAGTAAGAGATGAAGATGTATGGCTGGAAGTAGCTGCTCCTCTTACACTTGAGTGTATAGTGTCAGAATCAAATAATGAAACAGCGACAGATGCATTAAGTGCAACCAATTTCTTCTACAATTTCTGAAGTTGCTCCATGTTCTTATTGTATTAGAAACAAGTACATAGATACAAGATGTGAAAAATATGTATGTAATCTCAGCATTTAAGGATTTAATCTGTTTTTTAATGATTTAATTAATTATTACATGTACTGAGTTTGCAGGGCAAGGTTTTGGGGGCTACAGAGGTGGCTTCTGTGAAAAGCTACTAGAAGCGTCCCTAATTCCAGCCATTTCCAGGATGGATCCACTGCTAGCCAAGCCCATCAGCAACAGTCATAGTGCTTCTAGGATAACAAGTTTAAGAAGAGGTGGGCAAGGGGGAGAACAGAAGAAGGAGGAATTTGAGTAGAGAGAGTGAAAAGGATGTGAGCAACAACCCTGCAGACCCCAAGGTCAGTGAGAAGGAGGGGGAGGAGGTGCTCCAAGTGCTGGAGCAGAGATTGCCTGGCAGCCCCTGGTGCAGCCCATGGTGAGGCCGGCTGTGCCCTGCAGCCAGGGAGGGTCATGGGGGAGCAAAGACCCCCCTGCAGCCTGGGGAGGACCCCACGCCAGAGCAGGGGGATGCCCGAAGGAGGCTGTGACCCCGTGGTCCACCCACCACAAAAAACCTCATTATTTGTTATGAGTTCACATCGTACATCGAGTGTAATGTCACAGTTCCACACAGCAGAATGACCTTCCCCTAACTTCATTTTTCATGAAGTTTATGTGAAATATGTACAATTTACACCTGTGTGGCAGCAGATAATGGTGACCTGATATATTTCTGAATGACAGAATTATGATTAGAAATATTAATGTAAATTTAGACTAATGTTAAGTCTTGAACTTAAATCTTCAGTACTGCAGCTGATTCTAACCTAAATTAAAAATTGGCACTCGTAAAAAAGCTGTTGAAACAGGAAAATATATAATAGTGCATGAAATATGGAAAAAAGGTCCAAGAGAAGGGTTGAAATAAACTAGAGAGACTAAAGTTCTGCCACTGAGAAAGTTGGCTAGATAAAATTCAAAAATATTTTATTATAAAGCCACACATTGAAAAACAAAGGATTTCTTAAAAAAGGGAAGGTATGGGGAGGGAGATGTGTTTGATTTTTAAGTTAATACTATCCCACAGAAGACTGGAATAATTGCTGAAACGTAATTTCAATCATCATTTTCTGATACAGCATGTCCTTAGCAGTTTGAGATAAAACCAGATCAATCGAAGATAATATATGATATACCAAGGCAAACATGGTATTCCTTGTGATTTCTTACACGTTGCTGCAGGCCTGTTTTCTGTCCATTATACACATAATTGTATATATGTAGACTGTCTTCCTTTAGGGTGATGTATTCAGAATGTTGTATTTTCTCATGGATACTGTTCTCAGGTAATAATTACGATAATAAAAGGAAAAATTTTACCCAGGAAGATTAATTACAGGTTAGCCACATATATTTAAGAGATCATGATATAAATCACGATGTTACGGTTATGTTAAAAACTTTCACATTTGTTTCCATACTAATATGGGTATCAGTTATTTAAAAAATTGATAACCTGTATTTAAAAATTAACTTTGTGTCTGGCCTGACATCATCATTTGAATATCAACACCCATATGAGTGAGAGAATTTTGAGGTGCTTTCTGCATTTTTTATGAATTTTTCCATCCTTTTTTTTTTAATGTATGGATCAGCATACAGAGTGGACTACCAGACAAAATACATCATTTGCATTCACATCTTCTACAAATCCTTACCCACACACATTATATACATACGCATTACATCAGCAACACAGCACAAAGTTTCCCTTTCCTGAATTCCCTTATTCAAAATTGTTTTATGTAAACAATTTTTTAAAAAATTAGAAATACAATGGGAAAACACCTGCTAATGTCAATCAAAACATGATATTTCTCCTACTAAGTTTCAGTTTTGTACAACTAAATATTTGTCTAGTAAGTAATTTTGAAAGGGAGGAGTACGCAACAGATTCAGGACTGAACTAACTTACAAGAAGTGCTCTTCTGAAGTGAACTGAAAGATTACTGAATTACTGTTATGCTCTCTGCAGGAACGTATCAAGCTATTTTTTATGGTACAATCCACTTTTCATAGTTTATTACAGCAATATGATTTTCAGAATACAATCAAACTACAGTCTTAGAAGTTGTTAGTGCAAAGAGAAATAAATCATTATACAGGTTACATGCAGGTAGCATGCCAAAAGCAGGGAAAAGTAAAAAAGCTCACAGAAAGTGCAAAATCAATTGCCGACTGCTTTTTGTATTTTTGCAAAGGAGAAACAAAAAATATTTTTTAAATGTCAGATTACATTACTCTTGTACTGTATTAGCCTGTTGTGTTATATGTTCTGTTTCAGTTGGAATTAATGCCGTCCCATATACATTTCCATGTTTGTTCAATAATACATGAAGTACACTTACATTCTTTTTATATTTTTCATCAAAACACTGTTGTTCTCATCGTGACAGACATAAACATACCAGTTTCTTCTCTGGTGAAGATTTATTAAAATATTACATTTGTGGAATCAGACTTTGGGATAATGCTTCTTAGTTTTCTGTTGACTGTGGATAATCCCTAGCACATGAAATCTACAAAGAAAGTCAAATTCTCACAAGGAAAATAGTGCATTTTGATATTAAAAATGTTTTTATTTCACCAGGTTAGTGATGAACTACATAATCTAATGAGATACATTCAATATAGATATGAAGAATGGAATCCACAGTATTCTGACAAGTTAGACTATGCCCACTGATAGTTTTGCAGTGCTAAAAAATATAAATATTTAGTATTGTCCTAGGAAACCATGGCCAAGCCCATCAAAATATTGAAGCTGAATTTAAAACTTTTGTATAGTTCCATTTGTATATTTCAGTTTAGTTTAATTTGACTCAGCTCGATGGAAATTTAAATATACAGACAGTGTGTATGTTATAACACATGATATTTTGTACTGTTCGTGACAAACCAATCATTATGGTGGGTATTTTGCCACTGATTTCACCAAAGCTAATCAAGGTTAAAACTGAAATTTGGAAGAAATGTTTTAGACCAGTCTTTCATACAATTATGGTATTTCTGAAATCAGTGGCATTACACTGACAAGAAAAAGCATTTTTAAGCTTCTCATGTGTACAAAATTTTGCTCAATCATAGAAAGGAATGAAATGTACAACTCAGTCTTTTTAGCTTTTGGCTACAATTACACATTAAAAACTGCATCAGGCAACAGTAACATGACATTTTTCTTCTTTCTAGTCCTAGTTTATGCAATGACAATGTTTATTGGCAAATTATTCTAATGGCTACTGAGGAGAGGGAAAAATGGGATATTCCATAAAGGAAATGATACATGGAATGTGTTTTAGATGTGTCCATGTTTATTTTTCAAATAAATCTGAAAGATCTATGTCTTTGACACAGGTACCTGGTATGAAGACTGTTACCAGAATGCTTAGGATCAGCGCTGCCTCCAAAATTCTTGCAGTTTGAACAAATATGAATTGAAAACAGAGTTTAGAAGTTATTTTAATTGTGGTGAATTTAATGGAAACAATCGAGACTTGTGAGTGCAAACTCACTCATATATTACTAGAATTTCCTTTAAGGTAACTTAAATGGTCTTTTATAAAAAAAAAATATAGATATATATAAAAATCACCTTGCATGGTTATTTTAAGTATTCAAGTAAAAACAACATCACTAATTTGAGAATATGCTCTTGCAATTGTACACCTTAGACAAGAGTCATTCCCATACAGTTTTCCTTCCATTCAAGAATCTGTGCTGTGCTTCATGCATTTTCTTCTACTGAGCCGTCACCATACAACTCTGTGAAAAGGACTAACTTCTACTGAAGACACTATGGTTCGTTACTGCAGTAAAAGGGTATACCAGTAACTTCAAAACGTTTTAGGAGTAAGGCTGTAAGGCAGCTCAGGATATCTCAATTATTATCGTGCTAACCCCTAAACACATGCTATACAATAAAGGCAACTTTTATTTAGTTTAACATTTCTTATTTCAAGAGAGCTTTGCTTTTTCCAGTAGAGATTCTAAATAGTAATACAAAAGACATCAGATTAAATGTATCAAGTACTCTTGGTAAAAGAAAATTTGTCCACAGCAGCCTGATAAGGTTAGAATGATATAGCTCCTCTTATTTATAACTATCAGTCTGCAGCCTGCAGACATTTTCTAGTGAAACCGCAAGATACAGCTAAAAATTTTCAAGTTGTCAAAAAGTGTGAGTGAAACAAAACGAAAATACAAATGTGTTTAATGTACACAGTGAATGACGCACAAGTACTGCTGTAGAAAAGCTAGCAAACATTAAGGCAATGCCTGAGTCACAGCAGTTCTGTATACTAGACAATCATATTCTTTCATGTTTCTGAACAGAAGAAATTCTTATTTAAAAGACACTTTGTCCCTAAGGATGGCAAACATAAATTTTTCACAGCACAAAATTTCAGCTCAGAAGCCACTGAAATTGTTAAAATGTGTTTCCTTGCTTTGTTTATCAACTGTCCATGAAATGTTTGATATTCCCAAACGTGTTCACTATTCAAAAGGATTTGGCAAACAATTCATTTAAATCCATTTCATCTATGTACTACTTAGAAACTCTTTGTTGCAACTATCAATTTGAGTACTTGCTATTCCAAAATTGCTGTTTTCACATTTATATCATTCTGCAACTTGTTGCTGTATTCCAAACAGAGATTCACAAGTTGATGAGGGGTAAAATCAAATGGAGTGCCTTGGAGCACTGTCAACTTGAAATCAACTCAAGTTCCACCTCGGTATCCTTTGTAATAAACAAATCTCTTTTCCAAAATGGACAGTGCTGAAAGCTAATATATCCCAGTCATGGAATATTTTGGGGTTTTATCCCAGTATGTTGTTTTCTACACAAAATAGACATGCTGACCAAGGATGTAAATACTGCTAGCATCCATACCTTAATATGCATCTCACAAAGGAAAAAGCAATTTTTATATACAAAATTGGCTCTATCTAATCTGAAGTGCAAATGAGATTAAAGGCAAGTGTTATAAGACTGCATTTAATATTATTATTCTTTGTAGATTTTTTTTCTTAAAACATTAATTTCAAATGCACTGCAATTGAAATTATGTAGTGCCTTAGAAAATACATTAACGATAAAATGTAGATGTTTATCTAGTTTAAACTAATGATCACCTCTTCTTTGCAGGAAGAAATAATTATCTTTATGCAGTGTTTCCCAACAATTCTTTCTGATAGTAAAATAAGCCTTCTGTCAATATTAAATTATTTTCATAGTAAAGAGTACTGAAAGCAATAATTTATCTTGCCACAAACAAATCTAAAACCAGATCTAAGATGGTCACTAAATTCCTGTAAAATATTTAGATCTTTAGCTGTGCTCCCACAAGCCAGAGTTGAAAACATTGAAATCACTCCCCTTCATATGAAATGCATAAATGTGAACTACTAAGCCAAAAGTAGGGATGTGTTTTGACTTCTGCTCTCAGCCTTTAACAGAATTCAAAAAGTAATTACATAACAGACTTAATAAAGGGGAATGACACTTTTTATGATAGCTTTTAATTTCTCAGCTTTTGTTATAATAATAACAGTAAATCTTTTGGCCACAATTAACTTGCACCTTTCTCCATTATAAAAAAAAGCAACAGTATTACAACAGAGCTTTGAAATTATTGGAACAGTATATGTAGGCATTTTCAAACTATTAGTAAAAGCCGAAACTTCTATTTCAGCTTTGTTCCCAACCTTACATTCGTAAATTTTTTCCTGCATGAGTGCTTACTAATCATTATATAATTGTAGTAAAAATAGAACCAAACCTCAGCTGTGTAAACTGGTATAAATCTATTTGCTTCAGTGAAGTTTTACCAATATAAGCATCAGTACAGTCGCTCAGTATTAGCATTGGTTTTGAGTTAACACCTGCATAGTATACTAGATTAGTAAAAAATATCGTCAGGACACAGGTAAGTGTTAGGGTCAGAAGAAGTGAATAAAACCTGGTATGCTTGCCAGGAATCACATGTAGCTTGAACCATAGGTGGAAACAAGGAGCATCAGAAGCTGTAAAAAGACTAATGGCAATCACAAGGTGTAACAGTTCCTTAGGGCACAAGCTATTCAGAATGAATCATATTTGCTCATGGCTCTCATAGAATATCTGGATGGGACTCAAAATTATGAGCAATGCTATATTAATGGTGAAATACTTACTACTAAAACTGTATACATCTGGATGCAAAAAGGATGCTGAGGCTGTGTTCTGAACACTACTAGGTCATGTAGCAATTTGGCTCCCAGGAAAAATGTCAGGGGTCCCTAAGGATGCTCAGTTCCAAGTTATGTATTGCTCTTTTCTGCAGAGCAGAATTGAGTACTCAAATGAGATTTATAACAGGGTATTTTCTGGCTGCAATTTCTGCTCTCCATAGATACAGATAGAGGTCAGACCACTTAGATAAAATAGCTCTCAACAAGAGAAAGAGGTAAAAAAAGAGATTACATTTGCAATCTTAACATTTTTACACATGCACTCATATTTAAAATATTTGCATATATCTGTAAATGTTTATATATATGTAAATATTTGTATATGTACACATACATAAGAAATAATCAGTGGACTATTCCTGTCAACGGCAGGGTTAAGGAATGCGATTCCTGAAATACTGGCCTAAGGGTGACAACATGAATCACTTCACAGTGTAATTTTGAAATGGGTGAAGGTAAAGGTTTGGAAAACCACTGGGGATTACAACTAGCAGATTATTTTCTAAACCAACATTAGAAGGGAAACTTTGTCAGGCAGTTGGAAAGTGTAATGGTGGTATCTAAAATGAGCCAGTTCTCAGTGATGTGAGGCAGTGGAGAAGGCAGGGAAAATGGGAACTATTACAGATCTAAACCAAAATATTTGAAAATACAAGTCATTCTTCTGTCCTTATTTTCAAATGAGGCTGATACCAGTGAGCCAAAGTTTTCAGTAAATTCCACTACCAACTTTTCAGGAGCAGGACTAAATAAATAGCTTTGTCTATACCTTCTTCACTAAAGCTGCACTCGGTTAAACAGTTTGGGACTTCTATTTTTGCAGTGCGGCCGTACCCCTAGTTCTTTGGGAGCAACAAGCAGATGGTTTCAAAGAGAGATTTATTAAGTGTCTAAGAACTAAATTAATTTTGGGCTGAGATTAGAGTCTAACAAGTTAATTTGGGATTGTCCTTTTGGCAGGTGTTCATTGCTAGTACTTTTCCCACAGAAACCGGTTCCTTAATAACCTATAGTTACAAACAGAGTAAAGGGAAGGGTCTGAAGAAAGCTGGGGATAATTTGTTGGTTTTCTGCCAGTTGACAGTGAAGACGACTCCCTCTGCTAATATCCACTTAAGCTTTACATGACAGGGGAATGTTTACAAGTTATGTCTCAGTTTTTTTGTTTCACACATCTTCCACAATCAAGATGAAGGACTCTGGAGCCCTATTAATACGCTGGGGCAGGATGGGAGGCCAGGTAGTAGCTCATCCTAAAATTGCAATGATCGGAGAAAGAACGGGTGATTTGCACTGTTTCAATAATCCAATACAATTTCAAAATGAATTAAAGTTCCCAGATAGTTAAATCCACATGATCCTCTTTTGTTTTAATTTCATGCTATGATAAAGAAATGCTTTACCACTGAGCAACATCAGTTTTACAGAAAGCGTTACAAAAACCATCCAGTTTGCTGCCTTTATGTCCTGGGCTTTGAGAGATGAAAGCAGATTGCAATTTTTTCTCAAAGCTGTTAATTACTAGAATTTTCTCCTCTCAGCAAACCAAAAGCTTTAAAAAGGAAATTGCTGAAAAATATACTTATGGGATTACTGTTCTGTGTAAAACATACATACACATACTTTTTTAGACATATTTTAGTGTATGTAATTAATTAATTAGGAAAATTAAACCCATCAACTTCTTTCTTTCATAAAGGTATGGCTACAGTTAGGTCAGTTTAAAATTGATACAGCTGGAGAAAGAATACATTGCAGGGGTTTGGAAATTCTGTCTCACCTAACCAGACTGATACACTCTAGCATGAAAAAGCAAGCAAACAAAAATAAGTCCACAACTTTCATGACTTTCATATTTAATTCTTTAGAAGAGACAAAATGTTTTCTTGCTGTACAGACCTCAACTTCTATACTTAACTGAGATCTCCAAAGGGAATAAACACTTTCCGAGTGTTTTCAGCATCTCAGGCTTAGTTTAAAATCAAAATTGATTTGACGTGACAAAGATAATACACAAGGAGAAGAGGCAAATGTTTGGGTAAATTCAAAAGCTGATGTCTTGCTGCATTATTTATTTTAGTCAGAAAGAATAAGTGGTAGGACTAAGAAACAAAGTCAAAGATATCACAAGCACTGTATATTTTCTCCTTTTATTCACCACTGGCACATTCATAGGTTTTAGATTAGAAGAAGATTCTGTTAACAAGTACCATCCATGTTATACACAATTTTCTTAACTACAAATAGGGTAAGAACTTCCTCCTCTCCTCAGGTTTTCTATTAGTAATTTGGATTAGGGAGTAAGAAAATTAGTTGATTGACTCTTCTGAGGTGCTAAGATCACTTGGAACTTTGCAAAATAGTGAAGCTTTACGAGTGAATTGAATCTGAGAAGTTGTACAGGGCAACAATTTCTTTAATTTGCTTTGTAGTGTGGTGAGAATCCTGTATCAAACTTTGCGATCATCTCCAAAATATTTGAAGAGGAACCATGCATGTGTTACCAAAGATGTGACTTACTAAATTGATCCCATGTCTACATTTCCTTTTACAATTTTCCTGCTTCATAAAAGTGTAAAATATGGGCGAACGTGTCTGTATATTTTGCACAGGAATAATACTTTAAAGGGACAGACCTGCTACTAATTTAAAGTGCTCCAGAGAATTTCCAAGCAACGGAAGTGATGGAGACAATTTCGAAGGCAATTTTAAAAATTTTGGGTGTATGATAAAAGATTGACAAATATCTTTGCATAAACCCATGAGACTTTTGTTTTTCTATCATGCCTAAAACCTAAACATATTTGTCATTTAGGTTTCTGCAACACTTTTTTCATTTTAATTTTTGATTCAGCAACTTCACTGCTGTCAATTTTATTAACATTAGCTCTTGCTGTTCCTTGAAAGAATTAATTTCTATACATTTTTTAAGGTCACCTTAAAAGCTGTGTTGCTTTTCTGGGGAGGGCAGTACTCCATGTTTATTCTTCTGCTTCTGCTTTACACTTTAAACAGACTAACATGAAACCATTGACCTTAAGAGCAGGTGTTTCATATATTCCTAATTGTTTTTCACTGTGATATATGTCATAACCTTCTCTCTAGGAACACTGAAGGGCACAAGGTGAAGTGCTGCAAATATATTTGCAAGTGTTTTATAAATTCTATAACAGAAACAGTAAACGATACTTTCAAAAGTAGACTACTGCTATATATGGAGTATGACATCTTTTAAAAATGTTATTATTTTTGATTCATTGGAGTATGACATCTTTTAAAAATGTTATTTTTGATGCATTTGAGTACGATTGATTACATGAAAATAAAAAAGAAAATAAACTGATTTTCAGATAAATATTATGCATTTGGTAAACACATCTGTTGAGTCTTTTGTGTTTTGTTCTAGTTGTGGAAACACTGCTGTCTGATACAAGTATTTACTGCTAATTTGCCAAGGTTTAAGCATTATATTTGTATATGGTACATACAGAAATATCAACAACAGTATACAGGGATATGATGTTTTAATGTCCCAGCTGAACCATATGTGAGCAATATCTGGGCAAGGCATGGATAAAATATAATTGCTATGATATAGGAAATGTTGGCAACCAAATTCAGTGATAAAACTTATTTTTAAAAAAGATATTTTGAAATATACATTTACCACATAAATAAGTTTTGCAGCAAAGCAGCTTCTCACTGCAGTTTAAATTGTGATGCTTCTTGAAATACTATGTATTTTAAAATTGTAGTAATCCTGCAGTGCTTTCATATAACATGAATTATTGCATAAAAGATATGGTTGTGACCGCATGCAAAATGCACAATCCTATATATTCCTATGTTCAATATTTTTAAGTGGTCATGATTTTTACATTATCTAGATAGAGGACTGACTACAGGATCAGTCAAGGAGTACAGCTGAAAAGGAAGATTGCAGAAATTGGATAGATTTAGGTGGTTGAGAAGACTGACAGGGAAGAGAGTTTGGTATGGTGAAGGTTAGAGGGGCAATAGAAGACTATGGAGAGTGGCTGAGAGAAAATTGTCTCCTCCTAGTTTGCTCCCACTTTGACGCCTCAATTATCCTTACTTCAGTTCTGTTCCACATACAGGTGAAAGTGGAGGGAATACACAATCAACTGCCTATGTCACACTTCAAAGCTGAAGAACCATCAAGACTCAAGAGAAATCTCATAAAATCTTCCCAGTATAGTAGGTTTAGTGGATTTCTTACAGAGGATAGAAAAACTATTTGCTCCAAAAGTCGTTCCAAATAACCTCATTTAGAAAAGGAATATCAAACAATGGCAAGGAGACTGATAGCTCAGAGAAAAATATTTTGGGTTTTTTCCACCAACTAAAATGAGGGCAGCTAACAGGGAAATGTAACACAGCTGAAGGAATATTACTCTCTGAGTGCCCTGAAAAAGGGAACAGAGAGTGAGAACTAATCTAAAAGTCTGGGTACAATTCCTTTGGTTAATTAAAATCATTTGCATGGAAACAATTAGGGAAGGCTATTTTAAATACATTGATATGTCAAATATAAGTGAAGAAAAGAGTGTTGTGATTCATATTATCTAAAGTTAAATGAAGTAGTAGAGTTTTTTAGATAATGTGTCTAGCTTTATAAAATATAGGGAGAAATCACAACAGTAAAAAACTGGGAAAAAAGGCAAATGGGGAGGTGGGGTGGGGGGTGAAGTGTGGACAGACAAGCTGTTCATTTTCACAAAAATTTTTAATGCTATTACAATTTTAAGAAACAGTCATTGACATTGTATAGAAGAGGATTGGCAGTAACTTATATTAGGAGGAATGTGTTTTCTGACCTTAGATCTCTGTTCTTAAGCAGGTGAAAGTAGTCAGATCCTCAAAAGAAAAGTATGTGGTGGTAACATGTTTGTTTATAGTAGTGAATGAGTTCTAAGGTCATGATCCTGATTTATGTTCTGTGAGTGACAGGATAATAGAAATTCTTGTTGTAGTAAATGTATACTGAAACATTGTGTATGTACACTATTACATTCTTCTTTAGCCAAAATTAATTATTTAGTCTTACTTCAAACTGATTTTGTATTAATCTAATCTATCATTTCTCAATAAAAATGAAAAGATACTTTGATACATTTTATCTACTTATCTCAAAGTACTTTATAATGTCTTATTTGCCTTCACAGCATTTCTAAGAGGCCAACAGAAATTCTAGCTATCATGTTATTCTGCAGTAAGTTGTGAAACAGGGAAATTGTAACTTTTTCTTGGCATGCTGTTGACCAAGGAAAAGCAAGAATAATATTCAAAGTTTCAGATCTTTTAATATAAAACTGTAATCTGTTTTTTTCTGTTACGTCTACATACAAACATGATGTTTAACTGACTCTTACAGATCATATGAAAGCAAAAGAAAAAGAATGAAAGAAGGAAAGATAAATAAACAAGCCTCTATTTGTAGTCCAAAGATATACTGAAGATTTATCTTTTCTATGCTAGGCATAATAAGAACTATAATACAACTGCAGTTTCTGGTGGCATGATGGCTAACTAGAGATCTATTCTATTGTCTCTGATTACTTATAGTAAAAATGTATAACTGATACATGCAGTAAGAGTACCAAGAAATAGCAGTGCTTTTAACTAAAGAAGCATATTTAATAAGATAAAATCTGCATAATTTTTAAGCAACAGGGCTTGGGAAGAAGAGATTTGCACACCAGCAAAAGGGCACCTTCTGCTTCAGATTTGTGGGAGGGAGTGGGGGTGGAAATTTTCCTGCAAATCCTTCCCCTACCATGAAGCACTGCTGTCATGAAGATTTTCAAGACAATCTGTTAGCAAAAAGCCCAGGGTGACCACAGCTCCCAGGATAGCCATGCTGCCACACAAAGAAAGAATGGCAGTAAGATGCAAAAATTCCTCATGTATTAATGGAGTGTTCCCTCAGGATCTTCTTCTCAGGTGCGTTCCCATGCATCTTTCCAGACAGCTCTCCTCCTAATATCTGATCTTGGAGTAACGCCTGACCATTTATCTTGACTTTGATTTTAACACAAACCAAAAGAAATCCAAATGCAAATTCAGGTGTTTGTTTAAAACATGCAAAATAGGTAACAGCAAATGTTTACATATAGTAATGAAAGAAGGTCACATTTTATAACACTTATTTTAGGATCAGCTATCTCTTGCTCCAGTATTTAGCCAACCTGACAAATTTTCCAGTATGTTTCCCGTTTCTGGTTACATCTCTTGGAAGAGATTAGCTAAAGCAGCCAACTCTTTCATAGACTCCTTTTGTTTCCTTCAAACCTGAGGCTGTTAGATTCATGTAGTCTCCTCACACCTTATTCCTTCCTTGGACGTCTAGAGGTAATGCTGGCACTCTCCACACCTAACAGTTGGTAATTATCTTCCCTCTGGAAGTGTAATTGTGGAACACTAGGTACCCTTTCCTGAACTCAGCTATTAATGACCTCTGGGAAGAGAAAGATTTCCTTCCGTACACAACTCCGTATGAAGTATCTCTGTTCACTAACCTGTAGTTCATGTAAACTTGTAAACTAAGTTGATTCAAAATATAAATACACAAATGGAATTAATTTAATGAATTATGCTTGTCAGTGACTTATGACAATACAACTCTGTGCTG
This sequence comes from Eurypyga helias, assembly GCF_000690775.1. Classification (NCBI taxonomy): domain Eukaryota; kingdom Metazoa; phylum Chordata; class Aves; order Eurypygiformes; family Eurypygidae; genus Eurypyga; species Eurypyga helias. The sequence goes on along the minus strand of NW_010247181.1, from coordinate 10,295 downwards.
AAAATCAAACTGTGCTGAAAAACATCCAAAACCTGCTTTTCACACATGCTTCAACAGACACTGAAAAATATCTTTTTATAAGCTTCTGTCACTTGGGTAGATTTTAATACCAGAGACAGCATTTTGCCTGTATTTTGAATTTCAGCTACAGTACCATCCTATCCTCTAAAATACATTCCCAATTATTAATTTCTTTCACTACTGATTTGACTGTAACAAGTAGAATTCATGAAAAAAAAAAAGGCAACACAATGGCATTTGCACAGATGAGTACTGGTCAGATTACATTACAAACTGTCATGATAAATTTTTCAACACATTGAAAGGCTTCTTACCAAGTACCGCAGAAGATCTAGTGAACTGAAACCTGACCATAAGATAGCTGATAAGGAACTGGAAAACACGGCTGCTAGTGCATGCTTATTAAAGGTTCTGTAATAATTCGTCAACTTCCATAAGATTGTCTATCAGAATGTTCTAGATTCTAGATGCACAAACATCTTTTCTCTAGTATTCACTGGCACAAATCCAGAAAAATAATTTCCTTAAAATATTTCATTGCTACTAAACAAAATATGGCATACATAGAAACATTTACCTGTCTGTCAGTAGGCAGAATCTGTTGCCAGAGATGTTGGACACACTGCCATAATGATACATACTGCATACAATATACAAAATACAAATTCTTGTGAAAATGGCATTAATTTCATTGTGCTATGAATGTAATAAAAATGATGAAAAGCTGTTTTAAATACTAATAAATATGCATATTTTACCTGCTATAATTAATTGTAAACCTCAACTGGACACGAACAAAATCCTTAGAATATGATTTGCCAGTTTTATTACCTATACTATAGTACTGCATCTCAAGCATTAAATACAATTCCAGATTCATTCTCCCTAGTGTATTTTAAACAAAATAACTTTTGTATTTAGTCTCACTTCAGTCTAACATAGTGAACAAATAAGCATGTTTTCACAAATTACGTTGCAATTAAAACATAACCTTCGTGTTCAAATACAGTACAGAAATGCACAGAACTAAATTAGTGATCAAGACATGAGAAGCCAGAAGGAAATGACACATTCTCTAATGCTTTTTACCATCTGCAGATGTCAATGTTATCATCAGCAGACTCAGATTCCTGACTAGACACATGGGTCCTGAATCAATACAGTGCCATATACTTTACAAAATGATTGCAATTACTGACTTGGAAAGCACTCCTGCAAAATTTCAATATTAGGTCAATATACTAAATGCTTCCATTTTAATCCATGCTGTGTTATCTCAAATGAAGAAATATATTTTAAGCTGCTTCTTCAGACAAGTTACTAAGTACATGCAGAGCTTATTATAATAAAAATATGCACAAGTGCAGGAAGTACAACAGTGCACACCAAAACCAGTCTTTTACAACAAATCTAAAAAATTAAAACCTTTTCAATTAAACAGACTGCTATTTTTTAATTATAATTTTACACTTCTTACTTGTGTCTAGGTGAACTTGTACACTTTCATTTTTTTTTACTAGTGAGTGCAGACTGCATATATACACTAGACTCTTCAAAATTATAGGATACATGTTCAATCGATACAGTAAGTATAGACACGTATATAGTATGGCACATATACAAATATGCAACCATTACAAACACATGTGTTTTGAAAAGAAATGTAGTACCTATAACAGTAATTCCAAGAGAAAAACACAACTATTTGGGGTTAATGATATGTTGAATGGAAAACTCTTCGTGACTAAAATAATTCTTCTGTTGACCTAAATATTTTCTACATTATTGAGAGCAATTTCTCTCTCTTTTTAATATTTTTTTTTTTTTTCTTATCACTAACAGACAAGGCTGTTTCAATATCAGATGAGTACAGGATTCAGAACTCTTTTTTAGTTCCTATGGAATTCGGCCAGTTTCCAAACTTAAATACCAAGTAGATCCTTAGCCAGTTTCCCTTGTACCACAGCCCCGACCAATGGTGCTCTGCCAGGTTCACCAGCTGAGAATAAGTATTGAACTTAAATGAATGAAAACAAGGTTCAGAACTGTGCCATTTCCTACTAAACCACCCTGAATGAATAGTGCCACCTGCTGAAGATAGAACTCAACAAATACTTCACCATAAACATGAGTTCTGAATGCAGTTACACTAAGTGCTTTACTGCTTTCAAAGCCAGAATTGTGATTATCATCCCCAGCAGCACTTTCACATTCAAAAGAAGCTTCCCTTCCAAGTGACAGCTTTGCTACTCCCTCTCAGCTTCACATCACGGTAGCTGCCTCACAGACTAGTAGTGAAAAAACAAAATCCAACCTATTTCCTGTTATAGGATTCCTTCTTTGAGCAAAACCATTGTAGATATCTGCAACTCATATATGTCTCTGCGACTAATACACAACTTCAGCTGCCGTAATACATGCAGATATCAGATACGTAAGACGAAAAGTATTAATTGCCATTTCAGCAAGGTGGTCTGAGTAACAATTAACAGCGATCTGAATACAGCGTCAGTCTCTAACACATTTTTAAAATCCCTTATGTGTCTATTAATCTCATTTTTAAGTAAATTAGGGGGAAGCTGTTTTGGGCAAGAATAGATCTATTTTGCAGTTCAATCAAACTCTTGGGCCATTCACACATGCCTGTATTAATCTGTGACTGGTTTTGGTTTTTCTGAAAGAATACATGGACATTTGTGAAGATGAAGAAGCAACTCCCTTCACCTCCTTTCAGCATGATGCCAAGTGAAGCCTATATTTGCTGAAAATAAGACTTCTGTCATCACTTCCTTTCTGATGCACACTGAATCTTAGCTATTTATAGAGCAAAAGTTGTTCTGTGCCAGTTACTCAAGAGGAAAGTTTGGGTTTGATGGCCATATGATGGATAAATGTACAAAACACAGCTTCCCTTGTTTGTAGCCACAGAACTGAGTACAAATTTAAATCCAACTATTTACATTTCTAAATAGTCATTAAGAAAACATCAGATACCCAACAGCTTCCTGCATATGTATTTCAGTTCTTCACAGAAAACTCAGAAATATGTTTAAAAAACTCTACAAAGAATGTTCAGGAAGAATGAATATAGATTAAACATTTGAAATGTTTTGCTAAATTGATTTCTCTCCCTCAATCTTTAGAACTCATAACAAATACAAAATACCATCTTCAAATCTATTCATGTTATTGAAGTTTGGGAATTTCATAGATAAACATGGGGTTTTGACAGGGCAACAACTATTGCTCTAGTGAGATTTCATATAAGGAAATTAATTTAGCTTGTTTACTGTATGAACATATATGGACCTACCAGGACAATGCTGGTGTTAAAGAGAAGGAAACTACAAGTTTCAATCAAAATAAAATAAAGAAAAAAAAAAAAAAGATTGCAGTAAGACTCTGAAATGCAAAGGTCTTAACTGCAGGAAGTATTGTGAAATTTCTCAGCACAAGTAAGACCAGGTCCACAAAAAGACTCTTATATACAGCTAATGCATTGAGTGTCTGAAGAATTGCTGAGTCAGGAATTCAATGATTGCTTGTAATTTGTGCCCTGCAATTCTCTTGAAAAAATGTTTTGTGCACTGCAGAATAAAAAAGTTGAATAACACAAATGCAGTAGATAAACTTCAGAAGAGCTGTATATTTCAAGACTGCAATATCCATAAAACCATTTAGAAAAATAAAATAAAAAAAGTCATCTACACACTGTTGTGTAGGAGAAAGTAGAGGTCTGGAATTGTTGAGATACTCAGGTGCTTCTGAGAATGAGCTCTGCAGTGTCTGCATCCAGTTTTATGCTGTGCACAGTGTCATAGAAGAACCAAACAGATTGGTGCTGCTATTGTACACATGCAATTTTGTAGCCAAAGACAAAAAAAAAAATTAACTGTACTTTTTCACATAAGACAGTAAGATAAGTTATTGAACTACTCACATTGTGGGGTGGGGGGGGGAATCAAGAGAGAAATTTAGGAATCTGAAAGATGACTTCACAAGTGTATTAATAGGTGACATGACGGATATTGGGAAGATATAATTATCTGTCTTGATAATAAAGTTTGACATACTGATAAAAACTGGTGATTCATATTGCAATTCCAAACTAATGGATCTGATAAAGCATCTGAGAATGTCTGTACAGAGTGGAAAGGATATGAGGATGATAGGAATCATCTGACGTCTTTAATGTATTTGAAATTTCATTATCAGAGATACTAAAATAGCTTATACAAAATCAAGACAGATTCTAATTCTGCTCACAAACAGTACAATTCTGGACGTAGATCTCCTAAATACAATTATCAGTTTCTTATATCCTATCAAAGTATATGTATTGTCTTTTTTTTTTTTTTGACAAAGTTTTTCACGCTCTAAAATGCCTCATATTGATCCCGTGCTGATTTGAAACCGTTCTTGAACATTTTAGCTGTTGTATCTTGAGTTCTACATCAGCCTTTTCCAATTTCATAAAATCTTCAGTTACCCACTCCAGTATGACTATTTGCGGGATAATGCAGTTGCCATGGTTCCTGTGTGAAGTAGGGAGTCTGCCCCCCATTCCACTGTTCAAGTTCTGTATCTCTTCTACACTCCAACAAAATTATACTAACAACCCTCTATATCATATACAAAAATGCAAAAGGAAATACTTTTTTTCCTGTTAGTAACATCCAACTAACACTGGATGTGGCTGCCTCAGCAACATATTTGAAGACAAAGTGTGCAAGACAAACGGCATCTGAAGATATAAAACTAGAAAAGGTGATGGCATAGGAAAGGTTTGAAGAAACAGCTTGACATGCATTTTGGAAAAAGCATTTCAAGTACAGGGAGAATCTGTGCACTTCACTAAGGAAACCATTATTCTTCTTCAAAGACTTAAATGCAATTTCAGAAAAACTAGTGGATTGAGAGAGTAAGAGCATAGATGAGGAGTGGGTTGTACAGCTTCAAAGGTTAAGTATAAGATCAGAAATAAAAGCAAAAAGTGAACTTATGGTCAGAATTTCAAACTCAAAAAAGCATTTTCCAACTCAAATCTGCATTGCAGAGGACAGACTCAAAGTACAAATGTACTCCCAACCTATAAACTGCATCATTTTAATTCCAATGAATTAAACGAAAACATTTCAACTACTTTAAAAAACAGATAGAGAATCTTAATATGAATTTCAGCAACACAAAATACGTTTCTTCAGCAAAACATCTACATTTGTTTCTTGTCTTAGTTTTCAGCCTAGTTCTCATCACCTCTATAAATAATAGTTAAATAGAAAATAGGATTGATTAGATCAATTTGAGTTCTGTAATCACCTTTAGCTACATATTATTATTCTTTTTGCTAAATAAGAAATAAATAATATTCTATGCAAAAATGTAGCCAAGTTTGTCAGAAACCTATTTTCCTGCATCATTTTCAATTGCCAGTATGATTATCTCACCAATTAAGTATTACTGAGATCATTATGTTTAGAATAGTCTTTCATGTTGACACGTAGCTTTATTTCTCAAGATATGACATTAACACATTAGATTCACAAGCTTTTCTGTTGATGCTCCATGGATTACATTGCACCATAAATGTACTTATTGTATGTCAAAAACTTTATACTCGTGTGTACTTTTTTAGAGATGATGGGAAGACTTATTTACAAAATACTTTTGCTAGAAGTCCTGTGGGAGTTACAAGTTCTTCATTTTATTATGCATTATTTCTCACAGTGTAGCATCAAAGCTAAAATAAACTGTTTGGCCTAAACCAAAATGAAATCAATTTTCTTAAAACCATGACGATAGTATCCAAGTTTAAAAGTCTTCCTTCTAGCCTTCTGTCTGCTTCCAGGATAGGCACTTGCACGTCTGTGTCTGAGAGACTGATTAGGAGGCTGATCCAGCCTAGAAAATGTCTTTGTTGTTGTTTAAGCTTAATTTTCAGCCTAATCAGATATAACTGGCCACATGACCTCACGGATACAAGCTGCCATTTTAAGAGAAACGACAAAAAAACAGAATATGAATCTCAGAGGTCAAAAGGGATAAATTAGATAAGTGCTTTAAGAAGCTTTCTTTTTGTTTTGAGACTGCGCTTAGAAGATGGACAGATACAGAAATGCCTCAAAGTTGATCTCTGTGGTCATGCCCCATGCAGTCAAAAATCAATATATTAGGATATGCTTATCCTAAGAGTAGTAAAGGAAGGAAGAGAAAAACAGCTGAAAGGAGTGATGTGTACAGCTCTTGAGAAACCTGGGTAGACAGTAGTTTCAAAAGGGATGCTGAGGACCTGGAGACCAATAAGGAGACATAGAAAGAGACATAGAAAGGGAAGAACGGGAAGAAAGGGAACTGGGGAAGTGGAGAGGAGTCCAGAACAACAGAGCTGAAAGGAGATCAAGCTGATTACACTGGAAACTGCAATTGTGATGGGGGATGTGGGAAGTTTTGGGGGCACTCCTCTCTTCCCATCCAGCACTTAATTTTGTTCATTTATACCTAGTCTACTCCTTCACAGCACTCATACACTCACACTGCTTCAGCTTCCCACTGTCTTCCCTTCCACACTTGGTGTGCCCCTACTGCCAGGCTTCTGTTTCAGGCACATCTGAAAACTGGAAAGAGGAAAAGCTTGGCCAAAATTTAAAGTGCCTGCAATATTTTGACTTAATTAATATTTGGATTCAGGGATAGAGCAGATGCTTCATCTTCTTTTTTGTTCTTAAATGTTTGTTACCTACCATTGGAAACAGTTGGTATTACAGTAAGGTCTCATTCATTAATTCTTCCCCAAACAACCTAATAAAATACACACCGGATCTGCATTTAGAACCACAGGAAAGACTACGAGCCAAATGGGTTTGTAATAACATCAGTAGGTTGCTGTGAGTTAGCTATATGATTTGGAATTTCATTCTTATCTAATGATAAACATAATATTTATTGGTGATAAATACTAATTAAAAAATCTTATTGTTACTGGGTTTCTTAAATAAAGATCACTTAGGATTTTGTTCATCAGAGAAATGACATGCCAGGAGTTATAAAGGACATTTTCAACTAGTTACTACGATTACACTTTGTTCATGAAACTGTGTAAGGATTAACATGGTGTTAATTAGACAATTATATTGGCAGGTTACAGAATGCACTTACTTTTGAACATCCCCCTGTGTCACAGAATCACAGATTCACAGAATGCTAGGGGTTTATATACAGAAGGGACCTTTGGAGATCATCTAGGTCAACCTCCCTGGCAAAGCAGGCTCACCTTGAGCGGGTTGGACAGGAACACATCCAGGTGGGTTTTGAATATCTCCAGAGGAGGAGACTCCACAACCTCTCTGGGCAGTCCCTTCCAGTGCTCTGGCACCCTCAGAGTAAAGAAGTTTCTCCTCATGTTGAAATGGAATTTCCTGTGTTTGAGTTTGTGCCCGTTGCCCCTTGTTTTGTTGGTGGGCACCACTGAAAAGTGTCTTTGCCTTGCATCATATCTGTACACTCCTAGCATTTTTCGCAACTCAAGGTACTAATTTAATTTCTGTTAGAAGGTCCACATTTCAAGTTTGCCATTTTCACACTATAGTAGGACAAGAGAGGTTTTGTGGTATATATCAAATATGATTTTTTAAAAATATTTCAACTTCCCATCATTTAAGAGATTGGTCTCTCTACTGAGTTGTGGGACCAGCGCCTGTTCTTTTCCACACACAAAAATAAAAATATGATTTATGTTCATTGGGTCCACTAAGACTTAGAAGAAAGAGAAGGTTTTCTCATTCTTTGATGCAGAACTTCCTCTCTCCCTTCTCTCTTAACTTGGCCTTTATCTTTACTGTGACCTGATTGCAGGACTTGAAATCATCCAGCCATAGGACCTCATGAGACGGCTGGAAAATCAAATTATCCATTTGAACCCATTTGTAAGAACTTAGTAAAAGAGACAGAGACTTACAAAATAGTAATTGGCTAAAATAGACTATGAATGTTGCTCTTAATATTTTATTTCATTTACACTTCTAATGCTGGGGCTTAAAATGTCTTTAGCCTTCACATTTAATATTTCACATTAACCAGTTTAGAACTACCTGTGGAAAACCATTCCTTGGCCAATGTACAGGTTGTCTGTTTTGTTCTTAAGGCAGACAGTCAATCATGCACTGGTTCTTATACAACTTACTACTGATCAATACATCCTACTATTATTCTTATACAACTTACTATTGATTAATTACAATAAAAGCTGAACAAATCTTCTGTATTTAAAAGACAGGATGAATCCAATGAAAGTATGATGATTTATACCAGATAATGGCAACACAATTCACACATAACGTACCAAGGATAAAAAAGGAAAAAATTGTAAAAATTATTTTGATTAACACATATTTGGGGAACATTGGTGAAACTGAGGCATTTTTATGCCACCTACTCTGCTACTGCAATTTGCTACTCTGCTCAAATACACGTGTGTGTATAACAGAGGCACCGACACACTGGTTGTCTCAGCTGTAATCTGCAAGTATTTTAAAATGAAATTTACAGTTCCTAAATATATGAACACATTCCTCAGCTACATAAGCCCATCTATGTAATAACTAGTGTTCAGGAACAAAAGCTTTTGATAAGGGAACACCAAACCTTGGAGAACAAATGGAGTAGACTATTGCAAAAGATAAAACTGAAACTACTCCAGTAAAATATACTCTCAGAGCATATTAAATATGAGTATAAATATGCATGTCTGAGTTGTTGCTTCCTCTTACATCCTTTCATTATCTTCCGTAACTGTTGCCACACAGGGAGGATGCTAATATATTTTTTTATCTACCAAAGCTGTAAAAACATACACCAGGCCTACATGACACGCTGATGCACCTTTGACAGTCTCTTGTTAATCGCTTCTGTTGCTACTAGTGGTGGGGAACTTGTCTGTACTGAAATACTCTCTGTAAAAACAGCTGGAATCTTCTGTTAGACCTGCCCTTAGCAATTTCCACCATTAAAACTGAAGCTTTAACCAGTTATGTTCCATATGTTATTAAATGTTTAGGAACATAAGATTATTTCTGTCCATCTTCAAGTTGTAGGAATGAGAAGCATCTTTGGACAGAGTGACTTGAATGAAAAAGAAGGAAAGATCTAAAGCTTGTTTTTTTACTTATGGCTGTGAAACAAAATATTGAAATGTTCTGTGATTACTTCATTTCTAGATACAAAAGTGAGAAGGAAAAGGCATTCTACTAAAATCATTTAACCAAGTGTTGTATTACTATTTACATAGGAAATACCTGTGCAACCATATACCTGGAAGAATGATGCAGTTCCACAAAATTTTGATCATGAAAATTTGTGTAGATGAAATACATTATTTCCACTTTGTTCAAATAAAACTCAAAGATATTTCTACCGAATCCATCAAAGCACTATCTGAGTGAAACTCCAAAAGTACGTAATTTGATACTTATTTTCTTACATCCTTTTGGCTAGCTACATTATCTGAGCCAGAGATACATCTATCTTCAAAAAATAGAAGCTTTCAAATGGCTGTTGCTTTTTAAGTACAAAGAACTTGGCTGTCATAGGCTGTATTCATCTTCAACCCAGCTTGGCCCTCGTGAGGCATTTGTTACCATCTTCAGTGAGCAGAACCTTTTCCCACAGTAATGAGACTATCTGAGAAAGCAGATGGTGCTCAAGAAAATACTTTTCAATAAAAAAAAGGGATAATCCTAACGGTTGAGCTAGACAAGATTCTTACTTTGTTGAGAACTGAGTTTTATCTCAGAGTATGTAGGCTAATATATTGACAGAAGTAGAATATGAAGGAGCAGAGATCCAGAAAATTCTCTGCATGTTCTCTTTCCCAGACAAAAGAATTCGTAAGTGACTAAGTTTGATCTTTCCCTCAGGTTATCTGAACATCTGCTCTATCTGTAACAAAATAACAACTTGATTTTGCAACTACAGGTGAAAATCTGAAGCTCTAGAGTGAGTTGTTATTATCTGACCAAACTATATTTTCTAGGACAAGGTAGAAGAACCATGACAGAAATGTGCCTGTAACTTACCAATCCTGGCAGCAAGCCTGCAACATTTAAGTAATAATAGCAACATTAAATGACTGAATATTGGCCGTATCTCTACAAATTGAGAATTTTCTTATTTTATTTAAATACATATGTATTTCTGAAATTCTAGGCATTTCCAAATTATTCCATAGCATTAATTTTATTATCATTGTACTGGGTTCAATCAGGAAAGAGTTAAATCTC
>NW_010247180.1:550-1033 GCF_000690775.1 Eurypyga helias | reverse complement strand
CGGCGATTCCGGAGTGCCCCTGGAATGCGGCACGTTCCCGGTTCTCCTGGCCGCGTTGGGAAACGGCCAAAAAGCCCTGTCTGGGGTGGGGGGGGCAGCGACCTGGTTTCCGAGGCGCCGAGATGCTGCGCGCGAGGTGCGACTTTCGCTTTGGCGCTTTCCCTGATCACGAGGCCGCGCGAAGCCGAACGTGACGCGCGGCTGACAGGGAGCATCCATCTTTGCAGCGCTGCGGTTCCGTGCCGAGAGCGGCCTGGCTTCCTCTTCCGACGGCTGACGGGCTCCCACTGCTCGTGGCACACGGGCTGCGCTGGGAGCATCCTGCTCCGGGCCGCTCCGGTGCGGCGTTGGGGCATCGCTGCCTCCTTCTAACCGCTCCTTGGAGGGGGAGAGTGGAAATACCTCCTCAACAGAGTTAATTAAACTTAAGATGCTCTTGAAAGCGTCTCTTCTGCTCGTGTTTCCTTCCGAGGGAGCGGCGCA
>NW_010247180.1:0-249 GCF_000690775.1 Eurypyga helias | reverse complement strand
TGTGGGGGGGGTGATAGGGCGCTGCAGCGGGTGGGATAACTCCCCCCTTTTTGGGATCCAGCCCTTGGCTCATCCCGGCTGGGAAGGAGCCCCGCTGCACGGATCGTGAGAATCGCTGGCTTTTAAAATGTTTTGATGGTAGCGACAACGAGGGACGTGGAAAACAAACCCCCAAATCCCCATTTTTTCTGCATTTTGCGACTTTCCTGTTTTTCAAGGCCCGTTTGGTCGGGGCGCGCCACTGGCGCG
>NW_010247179.1:0-1378 GCF_000690775.1 Eurypyga helias | reverse complement strand
ACCATTCTATGATTCTATGAGGCAGGCCGAGTAAGGCCGGGGGGGCTGTAAGGGCAGAGCATGCCCACAGAGGCGGCAGGAGCAGGATCAGAGCACGGCTCCGCTATGTGGAGCGGATTTGCAAGTCAAAATACGGCCACGAAGGTTTCACCGTTCCCCTCATGGTGCTTTAATGAAGGTCCCTGGTGTAACCGTTTCCTGGGGACCTTGAAACATTAATGAATTCATTAATATTCAAGTTAACGAGGGAAGGAAAAACACCCCAAACCAGGTTTGGAATCCTAAATGCTTCCTATGGACCAAAGGAGATTATTTTCGGATGCGTTACACACAAAGTCTGCCAAGTTTAAGCCGTGCTACCAGTTTTCCGAGGGGTTTGGGAAACCACCCGGGATGTTTCTCCTGTTCTCAGAAACAAAACCCGCTGCTAATGTGATGCAAGTCCAAGAGGTTAAGGAACCGGGGCAGGGTGCTGCGGAACACACTGGAGTCAGTAAGAGAGGCCGGAATAAATCAGGTGTATTCCCAGGATTTTTGACTGCCTAAGTCATCAGCTCTGGTCCCCACGGATCTGAACAAGAAGCAAGAAGGAAAACGAAGAGGTGGCACATCCAGGCAAGTCTGCAACAGGGCCACAGCCTCATCCCAAAATGCAGATCCTTCAGGAATGCACTCTGGGACAGCAGGATGAACTACTACCAGGTTGTAGTTACTCGGCGACTGGGAGAAGTGACAGAGCAGCCGCGGTGCACCGGTCCGGTTTCTCCATAGCAGGATCCAGACAAAACATGCCACCTCGATTTGTCACTCGAGTGGGACATTCTGCTCCAAGAGTGCGGGGCTAGAGCGTGTGCGGAGAAGGGAACGGAGCTGGGAAGGGGCTGGAGCACAAGTCCTGGGGGAGCGGCTGAGGGAGCTGGGGGGGTTCAGCCTGGAGAAGAGGGGGCTCAGGGCAGACCTGATCGCTCCCTACAGCTCCCTGAAAGGGGGGTGCAGAGAGGGGGGTCGGTCTCTGCTCCCAAGGGACAAGTGATGGGACAAGAGGAAACGGCCTTGTGCCGGGGTAGGGTGAGATGGGATATTGGGGAAATTCCTTCCTGGAAAGGGCTGTCAGGGTTGGAAGGGGCTGCCCAGGGAGGGGGGAGGCCCCACCCCGGGAGGGGTTTCAGAGCCGTGGGGCCGAGGTGCTCAGGGCCATAGGTGGTGTGAGCACAGAGCCCCAAAGCGGCAGAGCTGGAATGGCTACTGAGTTAGAAGTGGATCACAGACTACATGAGACTAAAAAGCAATTCCCAGCTGATTCCACGCTTTCCTGCTCCAAAACTAACGACATCGTTTCTTTGCACAGGCAGCGATGAAGCACGATTGTATCTCCTGA
>NW_010247178.1:1913-2935 GCF_000690775.1 Eurypyga helias | reverse complement strand
GAACTGCCACACCATCCCCGAGGTGAAGGTGACAGCGTGCCTGGTGTGGAAGGACTGGCCCTACCGTGTCCACCCCCACGGGCTGGTGGGCAAGGACTGCAGCAACGGGCTCTGTGAGGTTGTCCTCAAGCCCCAGACCAACCCCAAGCACAGGTACATGGCGCCAGGATGAGTCCTGCTGCCAGCAGGGAGCTGCGCCGGGCCAGGACAGAAACCCTGCACCGGGACGCTGGCATTGGCTTGTGCCAGAGCTGGCACCGGGAGGACGAGGGGGGGTCCCTGGGAGGGGCAGGACACCTGGGTCCCCTGGGCTTTTGGAGCAGAGGGAACCGTCTCCCCAGCACATCTCTGCTCTCCGGCAGCTTTAGCAACCTGGGCATCCAGTGTGTGAAGAAGAAGGAGATCGAGGTGGCGATAGAGAAGAAGCTGCAGCTGGGCATTGACCCCTTCAAAGGTGGGGGGGCTTAAGCAGAGCCGTTCCTGCGGGGCTGAGACTGTATTGCGGTGGGGCATCCAGATCCCATGGGGATGTCCCCAACCCCACCCTGTGGGGCCACTGACCGTCCCCCCTCCTCTCCCCTAGCCGGTTCCCTCAAGAATCATCAGGAGGTTGACATGAACGTGGTGAGGATCTGCTTCCAGGCTTCCTACAAGGACAGCTCCGGGCAGACACGGCACCTCAGCCCTGTGCTCTCGGAGCCCATCTTTGACAAGAGTATGTGGGGTGAGGGGGGTGCTTCACATCCTGGCTGGGGGGCCACCAGACCCCCAGAACCTTCCTGGCTCCAGGATGGGACAGGTGGTGAGGCTGCACCACCCAGTTCCTCGCTGGGCCCTGGCTCAGGCTGCAGGGTTTGTCCCACGTGGCCAGCGGGGATTTGTCCTCCGTGCCTGGGGTGGGACGGTCACCCACACCCCACGGGGCTGGCCCCCTGCGCGAGGGCTGCTCGGGAAGGGATGCTGCCGATGGGAATGTCACCGGTGCCCGGTCCCAGTCCGGTGGCCGGTGCAGTGCCCAGGCA
>NW_010247178.1:1472-1850 GCF_000690775.1 Eurypyga helias | reverse complement strand
CCCTCGGAGCTGCGGATCTGCCGGATGAACAAGGAGAGCGGGCCCTGCGCGGGCGGCGAGGAGCTCTACCTGCTCTGCGACAAGGTCCAGAAAGGTACCGGGGTGAGCTGGGAGCTCTGCAGCCCCGAGGGCGTTTGGGGGCCAAGTTACCCCCCAGGAAGCCAGGATGGGGTTGAAGGAGGGTGATGGATGCTGGAGCTGCTGGAAAGGTTTGGGGATGGGTTTAAATGGGGTTGGAAGCTGGGGGCTGCCACCTCCCCCAGGCTCTTAAACACCCCAGGGTGCTGGAAGGGGGACCAAGGGGCTCCTAAAGCCTCCTCTGTTGTAGGGGGGGGGCTAGTGGGCTGGAGGGGGCGCCCCAGCACTGGAGAGAAGAGC
>NW_010247178.1:571-1369 GCF_000690775.1 Eurypyga helias | reverse complement strand
GGAGAGCCTTCAGGGTTCTGGAGGGGGACCCCAAGTGTTGGTAGGTAACGTGAAGGGCTGGAGGGGGGAGCCTCGCTGAACCCCCCAATCCCCACAGAGGACATCGCGGTGGTTTTCCGGAAGGAGGCGTGGGAGGCACGGGCAGACTTCTCGCAGGCCGATGTGCATCGCCAGGTCGCCATTGTCTTCAAGACGCCGCCCTACCAGCACCTGGAGCTGGCCGAGCCCGTGGAGGTGGAGGTGTTCCTGCAGCGGCTCACCGACAGCGTCTGCAGCGACTCCTTCCGCTTCACCTACCTGCCCAAGGACCACGGTACCCGCACGGCCGGGCGCCCCGGGCCGGGGGCGACAGGTCCCCAGGGTGGGGACAAGGCCCCCGGGGTTGGGATGTGGCTCACGGATTGGGGACAAGGTTCTGAAGGACGGGGACGTGGAGTGGGGACAGACCCCCAAGGTTGGGATGTGGCCCATGGGATGGGGACAGGGTCTGTGGGATGGGGACACGGAGTGGAGACAGCACCTTTGGGGTTGGGATGTGGCCCATGGGATGGGGCCACCTGGGATGGGATGGGGACACGGAGTGGAGACAGCACCTTTGGGGTTGGGATGTGGCCCATGGGATGGGGACAGCCCACCTGGGATGGGGACAGGGTCTGTGGGATGAGGACACAGAGTGGGGACAGGACCCTCCGGGTTGGGATGTGGCCCATGGGATGGGGACAAGACCTGTGGAATGGGGCTGCCTGGGACGGGTCTCTCCAGGCTGGGGACAGGCTCCCAGCGGGGGGCCAAGGCTAA
>NW_010247178.1:0-466 GCF_000690775.1 Eurypyga helias | reverse complement strand
TGGGATGTGGGCCATGGGATGGGGACAAGACCTGTGTAATGGGGCTGCCTGGGACGGGTCTCTCCAGGCTGGGGACAGGCTCCCAGCGTGGGGCCAAGGCTACTGGGGTGAGACCTGGGAGGGGGGACCCTGGCACTCACGGCCCTGGCCCCTCCCTGCAGATGCCTACGGGGTGAACGTAAAGCGGAAGCGGGGGATGCCCGACGTCCTGGAGGAGCTCTCGGGCTCAGGTGGGTGCCAGCAGGGACCCCGCCTGCGCGGAGGAGGCGTCACAGGGGGCAACCCCTTCCCAGGCCAGGATGGGAGGCAACCCCATGCTGTGATGCTCCCCTCACTGTATGCCCCCTCCCCGGCCCCACAGATCCGTACGGGATCGAAGCCAAGAGGAGGAAGAAGCCACCGGGATACATGGATCACTTTGCACCGCTGCCAGCGGCAGGTGGGTGCTGGGGAGGGGGACACGGTG
>NW_010247177.1:0-380 GCF_000690775.1 Eurypyga helias | reverse complement strand
TTCTTGTAACGACGCAGTAAGGCAGACTTTGAGAACAATTAAAGTTTTGCTCAATCACAGCGACATTTTAGATTAATAAACGTTAACAGAAAGAAATACCCCCTATAAAAAAAGAAACAAAAAACCAAAGCAACCCAAAAACCCGTTTTTACAGGTTTGCGAGGGAAGGCGAGGAAAAAAAACGACGGCGGGAGCTGGAGCCGAAGACACAAAGAGGATGTCACTCGCACTCACCCTAAAACAAACAAATAAACAAACAAAAGAGAAAAGAAAAAGAAACAAAATAACCGAAAGGAAAGGAAAAACCTGAAAGACAACCGCTCCGCGCCTCGGGCTTGGTGTGTGATTTTGCACGGGATGAAGAGGCTGGATGCTTGCGT
>NW_010247176.1:25723-33748 GCF_000690775.1 Eurypyga helias | reverse complement strand
CCACGCCCCCTCCCCGCCCGCCGCTGGCAGGGGCTGTGCGGGCGGCATCCGCCGGGCGGGAGGAGGCGCGGGAGGATGCGGACCGCTGGGATGGGTGGTGGGATGGATGGATGGATGGGAGAGAGGGAGCTGGAGCTCGGGGAAGGCGGCGGGGCGTTGGACTTGCCGGCACGTTCTGTGCCAATCGCCTCCCCAGTGCCCAGGTCCCCCGGTGCTGGCGAGGCAGAGCGAAAGGCTCGTTTTGCTAATTAATGCCGCCTTATTTCTGTCTTCTCTGTTGCTGCTTAATGCAGTTCGTGTTCTGTTTGCTGGCGAGATTTTTATTCCTACAGCAAACGAGTGCAACAGGTTTTCCCTTTTTTTTTTTCCTTCTGTGTATCTGATTCTCACCTACAATGAGTGTTTGGTGTCTGCTCTAAAATTCAGCAGATTGTGCTTTATTTCAAGGTTGTGGCTGTTTCATGCAACTCTCTTGTATGTGATTTTTCTTCTCTATTTATTTCAGGCCCCTCCAAGGCATTCCTTGCTCACAATGTATAGAACAAAAGTCAGTTTGAAAGACCGTCAGCAACTTTATAAACTGATAATTAGTCAGCTGCTATATGATGGATACATAAATATTGCCAATGGCTTGATAAATGAGATAAAACCACAGTCAGTCTGTGCACCATCTGAACAACTGCTGCACCTAATTAAGTTAGGTAAGCTGGAATGAAAACCTAACGTAAAACTCCAGTTTCTACATCCCTAGCTTAAATATCTGTGAACTGAGGTTAGTGTTATTGGAAAGATCTCTTTTATGCAAAGGCTGTGTCTAGTAAAGGCATAACGCTTTGTATATTTAGATACAGCCCTTGCCTCTGTGGCTTTTTTGAAGGGCATTCTAGCTCTGTGTTTCATCTTCCAGTATGCATTAAAATCAAAACAGGTCACTGAGTGTTGTCAAACCCCGTTTGTTTGACCTTTTGTAACACATAGGGATACCTGCTCGGGGTCCTGGGTGACTGGCAACCTTCTAAAAATACATTCCAGCAAACGGGATCGCTGAGTCTACAGGCCTGATAGGAAAATGACCCACACAGTTCTCTGCCAACTTTAAAAATATTTTCTATATGATTCTTCCTGACAGTGCTGGAAAGGGAGCAAGCCCTTCCATTGGCAGTCTTTGCCTATATATATAGAGAGAGCCTTTATAGATCAGTCTCAAGAAAATACACTTCACAGTCTAGTGTCTCAGCAAAGGTACCTGCTGTTCCCTCTCTATGTTACCTTTCTGTCTGAAGGTACACTCGTGCAGCAGTATGTAGTCAAAATAACCCGAGCTGCCGACGAAACGAGCTGACTAAGTTACTGGAGGAGGTCTTAACCGTAACATCAAGTCTTTTCTGTATTGCAACTGAACTGGTTCTGCTGCCTGAACTGCTTGAGTTCCAGGGGTATAAATACGTGAAGCCTTGGGTCTGTTTGAAATAAGAATGCTAGACTTTGCAATTTGTACATGAAAGCAACTGAAATTTTTCTGTTGATCGGTTGATAGTCGTAGTTGGGCACGTAGCTGAAAATTCTTGTGTGCTCCGTTTCCGCTCCCAGTGCCGAACTGTCCTTGTTCCCTCAAGGCATCCTGGAAATAAATTTAAAGAAAAAACCCACCTGTAGAGTGGGTGTGAGGAGGGGTAAAAATTTGCATTTGCAATGCTGGGATGGCTGTGGAGTAGACTTTATCCTTCAGTGCAATAAACCAGACAGGAATCAGTAAATGCTTCAGGTTTTCACTTGAAATCTCATGTAACAGGCTTGCTTCTCCCTCTGTGAAAAGCTGACTAGAGGCCTGTCGATGGCTTCAGTAACGGATTGTCAGTGCATTTATCAGCACTTGCCACCCTACAATATTTGCTGGTTGTATTTCCACGGTTAGTTTTAAGAGCTGTGTTCTGCTCCGGCCAATGGACCCCTCATTTCTCACAAGAGGTGCTGCTGCGTTACTGGATCAGCTCTGCCAGCTTAGCTTAGTTCCACAGGGCCGCCTTTTAAAACCTGCCGCCTGGCTGCTAGGGAGGTCTGTAGCGTAGCTCTGGCTGCAGCCTGTCTGTCGAAGGAGGAGGTTAACCCAGTTTAAGTGCATCAACTTCTCTCTTTTCAGGAATGGAGAACGATGACAGTGCTGTTCAATATGCGATTGGACGGTCAGATACAGTAGCTCCAGGCACAGGAATTGACTTGGAATTTGATGCAGATGTACAGACCATGTCTCCTGAGGCTTCTGAATATGAGACTTGTTATGTCACATCTCATAAAGGACCGTGTCGTGTAGCTACATATAGCAGAGACGGACAGTTAATAGCTACAGGATCTGCTGATGCCTCAATAAAAATCCTTGATACAGAGAGAATGTTGGCCAAAAGTGCTATGCCTATTGAGGTAAAATACGAGTTGGATCCTAACCACTTTGTGAATTCTTGAGGTGCTGTCTGTTTCGTGCCGTGTCTTATGGCTGGCTCAGTGGGTTGGACTAAATATCTGTCTCACCGTATTTCCTACTCCAACAGTGGCTCAAAAAGTACCCTTGAAGAAAAGGAAGAAGAACTAGGGCAAGTATACCTGTGTAACTTCTGGCAGCAGTCTAGAGAATTGAGCCAGAAATAATAGTTGCTAATAATTGCGATGTTGTATGAACACAGTTCATTCTTGAACCCTCTTCTGGCCTCCAGTGGCCGTGTGTTTCTGAACTGTTTCACAGAATACAGATTTACTTGCTTAATTTTTTCTCCAATGCAGTTTTCGGGTAGCAAAGCGGGGGTTTCTTTTGCAGAGAGTGCTCACCAGTTAATTCTCAGCAGTATCCTGCGTGAGTAGAAGTTGCAGTTTTCCCAGTTGCTACAGCTTCCCTTAATTCTTACAGCAGTATTTTGGACTGTTTATGGTGGTGATAGCTTTTCTTGCACCACTTCTCTGCTGCTGAAACTAGTTTGTCCTTGAGCAAGTCAGTTTCCTCTGATAACAATATATAATGGGCCTGCAAATAATTAAGATAATCTCGATTATGTGCCTAGTCATGTGTCAGAAAGGTAGTTGCTGTTTGGCCCCTCTGGCAAGCATAAAACCTACTTTTCTTGTAAAATCATGTTCTACTTCCTAACACTCTAACTTGTTGAATATTCTTTGTAGGTCATGATGAATGAGACAGCACAGCAAAACATGGAAAATCACCCCGTTATTCGGACTCTGTACGATCATGTGGATGAAGTTACGTGTTTAGCTTTTCACCCAACAGAACAGATCCTAGCATCTGGTTCAAGGGACTACACACTTAAACTGTTTGATTATTCAAAACCTTCTGCCAAAAGAGCCTTCAAATATATACAGGTTAGATACAACACCAGTTCAGAGCAACCAGAGCTTGAATGTACCAGTACTGAGGGATCAGTGAGCTGAATTGTGTCTGAGTTTGTAAGTGGTTAGCTACGTAGGAGTAGGCAGCTACAGAATTTGCAGACGTTACGGTAAATGTGGGTCGTTTGTGCGTAACGGATACCTGTGTTCTTTAACCACGGTGCCTGTCTGCTTTTTTGTTCATCTAGGCCAAATCTAAGATGGGTGACTTTGAAGTCAATTACATTATCTTTGTTTTGGAGGAGAGTTTGGGAATTTGTGGTGATTGATGGGCTTTGGGGTGTGTGACTGGCTGACGAAGTCTCCTGTCACTCTTCTGTGACATCCCAGAAATGAGCAGGCTCTGCAAGCTGCTCTAGGACAAAACCTACAATACATTTAAAGGTAGCCTGTAAATTTTAATCCTGTAGGAAGCATTTTCTATTTTGCAGAAACCAAACATATTGTGCTAACTGATAATTTAGCTAGTTTTTTAGCACTTTAATGCCACCAGAATTGACACTTCCATTTCAGGTATTTTTTCTTTCTTACACCAATTATGTATTTTTGATCAAACAGGAAGCAGAGATGTTGCGCTCAATTTCTTTTCACCCTTCTGGAGATTTCATACTTGTTGGTACCCAGCACCCTACTTTACGCCTGTACGATATCAATACTTTCCAGTGTTTTGTGTCTTGCAATCCTCAAGATCAGCACACTGATGCTATATGTTCCGTGAACTACAATGCCAGCGCAAACATGTACGTCACCGGGAGCAAGGATGGATGCATCAAACTGTGGGACGGTGTTTCAAATCGCTGTATCACTACTTTTGAGAAGGCACATGATGGAGCTGAAGTCTGTTCTGCTATTTTTTCCAAAAATTCAAAGTATATCTTATCAAGTGGAAAAGACTCTGTAGCTAAACTGTGGGAGATATCCACTGGTCGAACGCTGGTCAAATACACAGGTAGGTGGCAGGTGATGTTCCAAGTACATTCTTTTTCAGGTACTGACCCATGGCAGGTGTGGTAATACCATCAGAAGAATAGTATTTCTTAAAGGCAGTGGGAGACTGCTGCATGGAGGATAAACTGCCCCGAAAGTTTGAGAACACTTAATGTGAACTACTTCCAGAAGAGAAGCTGTGCTTCTTATATGTCAGTCAGTGTAACCATACCTAGTCTGGGTAGATTTTGGTGACTTCCTACAAGGAAGCTGGAGGGGGACTTTCTACAACGGCCTGTAGTGACAGGACAAAGAGTGTGATGGGTTTAGATTGAAAGTGGGGAGATTTAGATTAGATACCAGGAAGAAGTTCTTCCCAGAGAGGGTGGGGAGGCACTGGGACAGGTTGCCCAGAGAAGCTGTGGATGCCCCATCCCTGGAAGTGTCCAAGGCCAGGCTGGATGAGGCTTGGAGCAACCTGGTCTAGTGCAAGGGGTCCCTGCCCATGTCAGGGGGGTTGAAATCAGATGATCTTTAAGGTCCCTTCCAACCCAAACCATGCTGTGATTGTATGACTTCTCTGCCATCATTACTGCATTGCTTTGGAGGGCAGTTAGCACTGAATTGGGGAAAAGTAAAGAGGGACGCTGCCCTATGGACTAGGGCATTTGTGCAGAGCGTTTTGTTCTTAAGTTTTTTAGTGTGTTTTAGAAACTCTGATCTTGAGACCTTATACTCACATTCTTACTGGTGATCATTTTGATTTTGTGACTCTTACTTACTGCTAGACGAGGCACAGTTTAAACTGGCTGGAGTAGGCCCCTTTCCTGCAGAGTACCCACCCAGACAGGGGGAACCGAACCTACTTTGGGACAGTTGTTTTATCCCTTAGACGCCATTGTGCAAAAGATGGCTCTCGTAAGCCATGGCGATGCTCTGAAAAATAGATACAGCAGGTTTTTTTCCGTTGGAAGGATGTAGTTGTGTGCAAGGCAGTCGTGCTCGGCGCGTGCGGACAGCACCATGCTTTGATCTCGGCAGGACTTGCCTGGTGAAGGATATAGCAGCTTTGCATGTGATAGCAGCTATGTGACAGGGAAGCTTTTGCGCCAAGCAGTAGTGTGCTTAAGGACTAGGAGTCGTAGCATGAAAGAGGAGAGGATGTGGGAAATCTTGTGTATAAGCTTTGAGGGGGGTGTAGGTCCTTTTTTGTACACAAGCTCTACTTTCTGTCAACCAGCAGGGTGCAGCACCTCCTTGACAAACTC
Source organism: Eurypyga helias (assembly GCF_000690775.1). NCBI lineage: Eukaryota > Metazoa > Chordata > Aves > Eurypygiformes > Eurypygidae > Eurypyga > Eurypyga helias. Next base: position 28,163 of record NW_010247176.1, on the reverse strand, counting down.
TTGCAGTGTAGCAGGTAGGATGCAGGTGTTAGCTGCCAAGTAAATGCCTGTATCCGAAACACATTTTATTTGAATGGTATGAAGGAAGGTATGGCCAAGGTAGGCCCTGCAATGTGCCATATGATGTAGATATGAAAAACAGGAGTTGTCACTGATAGTGAGAATCTGTATATCCTGCTCCGTGTGATCTTTCGCTTAGTTACAGCTGTAAGCCTCTCAGAGCATGAGGCAAAAGGGCTCTTAAAGCGATGGCGCTTACACCGAGTGGTTGGCCTTGAGTGCCACAATCAGAGTTAATCTTTCTGTCCTCCAAGAAATTTTAGAATGTACCATGTGTACAAAAGAATATTCATTACTGATTCACCTGTTGGAAGTGGGAGACTGAGAAAACAAGTCTCCTTCATAGACTGCAGAAATCGGTACTTATGGGAGGTTTATTTGTAAGTCTTTGAAAGTTTCCTAAAACTGACCTATTTGAGTTAACACATTGCTGCATATATTTAGGCGCTGGTTTGAGCGGGCGACAAGTGCACAGGACACAAGCTGTCTTCAACCACACAGAAGACTACGTGCTGCTTCCAGATGAAAGGACCATAAGTCTCTGCTGCTGGGATTCGAGAACTGCAGAACGGAGAAACCTCCTTTCTCTTGGGCACAACAGCATTGTGCGGTGCATTGTCCACTCTCCTACCAACCCGGGCTTCATGACCTGCAGCGACGACTACAGGGCTCGGTTTTGGTACAGGAGGTCAACGACAGACTAAGGGCAGCGTTATAAAACAGCGATTGTCCGGATTCATGATACCATCTTGTATTGATTGTATTGCCAGCGGATGCCTAGACGAAAGCCGTGCCGTGTCTGTGTCCTGATTCCGCCAGACAAGGCGGAAAAATCTCAAAATATTAAGACTTAAGTTTTGCCCCATGCTAATTTTTTATTAGTGTGTGTGGCACTGATTTTTCTAAGTCATCTCTAATTGTACTCTAGGAGTGTGGGGGGAGAATAAAACGATCCTTGCCGGAAGGATTAAGCTCGTTAGCCTGTTTTTCTAAATCCCACAGAAGACAGTGTGACTGTGTCTTGCTCAAGCTGGGCAGCATCAGCCGGGTTTGCTCTGCATCGTGTCTGAAAGTCTGAAAGAATGGATTACACAAGGAACAGCAGAACCTGGCAAATATTTTCATGAAGCCTTAAGCTGCCTTCAGTTCTGAGCCCTTTTTTGTAAAGCTCCGGTTCGTATCGTAGAGTCTGGGGAGGGTTGGCTAGTTGGTTTTTGGGAGGGGCGGGGTGTTAATTTTATTTTGTTGTTTAATTTTTTTTTTATTGGCCAAGTGGACCTTTGATTCTGAGCCAGTCCTGTGCCGTAAAAATTTGGAAGGGGATTTTAAATTGTTTAGATGGGTTCAAGAAATGGTGTTAAATGGCTTTAATGGTATTAAAGCTCAGATTTGAAAGCTCTTCTTTTGGGTTTATCTTAACATGTGGGACCTCGGTGTAAATTCATGGCGTTTCCAAGGAATAGCCACGTTGCAGTTGTGCAATATGACAGTGCTGCAGCAGGTGGAAACGGGAATCATATTGCCAGAGACCATCAGTATCCTCTCAAAAGAAGCCGCTGTGCATATTGGTTTTTGTATATGTACCTCAGAAATGTCACTTTGCTTTGTTTTACTGAGAAATTTTCATCCTTGAAGTCTGTTACGCAGCACCCGAATTACATTATTTCTTAATATCATTCAAAACCCCGACTCACTGTTTCTTCTCCCTGCTATCTCTCATAGTCCAGGTTTCCCAGACCTCCTCCTGCTCAGCAGGAGTACAGCTTGTTAAGAAACTGTGCTTTGACCTTCTCTACGTGTGAGAATTGGCTACTGATTTTTGTGGATAGTTGCCCGTGGGGCGTTCTGCGCGCGCTCACCCCAGCGCCATCCTGCAGCGCTCCGGGGCTCCGCGTCTGGGAGGCTGCTGTAGTTGGGATTTCAGCGCTTACTTTCCTGAGGGTTTTCGGGTGTAAGATTGTTCCTACTGCTGGATTAACGTCCCACTCCACTGCCGACGTGTCTTGTCAAGGGCTGATGAGGGTACGGGTTTGTCTGTATGTAAATAAAGATTACCTTTGAGCAAGGTATTTAATATATAAAGAAGGAAATTCGTTAGCTTTCTATATGACTAAGGATAAATTAATTGAACAGTGGGTGGCTGTGTCTTTGGGGACGTGTTAAAGCTTGGTTTGCTGTGTTACATCTGAATTGGGTACAACTACAGCTTCCCAGGATGGAATGTGGGATGTTTTTTTTAAAACAATGAAATTTACTTTTCTCTTAAAAGCTACTGCTCTGCAGAACATTCCTGGGGCCTCTCAATCCCCTTCGCTCCTCTGCCTCCCTTAAAGTTTAACAGCTTCAGAAACACGGGAGGCGTGAGAGAACAGTTCTTGTG
>NW_010247176.1:20102-25692 GCF_000690775.1 Eurypyga helias | reverse complement strand
TTTTTTTTTTTTTTTTTTTTTTTTTTTTTTAAATAATGGAGAAACAAGGAGAACCAGAGCTTGGTGGGAGGGAGAAGGGAAGTCCTGACCGCAGATGTTAATGTGTGCAGCGCTCGCTCAGCGACGGCAGCCGCCGCCAGCCTGCTGGAACTGACCCCAGCAGCGGTTGGGTCTGGGGTGCCACGTTTCTTTCCATCCTGTAGCGAAGCTGTCCATAAGTAACTCCTTCGGCAGTGGTGTTTGCGCCCTGGTTTTGAGACTCTACTTCGCTGTTTTATGTATTAGACTTCTGCTGTGGTTGATAAGGTTTTCACCTCCAGCTTCCTTAATTCCGCGGTCTTTTAACTTGCAATGTAGAAACAGTTTTGTTCTGTTAACACAAAAACATCCTGAAATCGGCACCTTTTTTCTTCTCATATTGTATCTCAATTTCCTTGAGGCCAGAAGTTTGGGTTTTTTTCTGTTGAAATAAGGACTGACAGAAACTCATCCTACTGAGATAGGTAATAGTTTTAGTACTACATCATCCCCCTGGTACGCTGGTGGTTGACTGGGGATGAGAATGGGAGAGGACAGGGCTGCTACACAGCACTTGGTACCAGAGCTGTGCCTGGGCCAGGCTGTGCTCACACGCAGTCGCGCTGTTAGGTCTGCGTTCTGTTGCAGGTGAATACAGCTTTTCGCTGAGCAGGTCTGGAAGGACCTCAGCCAGCGTTCGTGCGATCGTGCTTGCGGCGGTGCTCAGAGGCTTCACGCGTGGCAGCTGTACTCGATCGATGAGAGCTCCAGGGCAGCCACTCGCCCTTCCCGAGCTTCCCAGTCTGTACCTCTTGTAGTGACATCCCAGCGAGCGGCTCCACTCGGAGAAGCACAGTCAGACTCAGGATTTATCGACTCCCCCAGAAAGTCTCCAACACCTGTCCAAAGGTCCTTCGTGTCCATCTGGCACGTAACCTACCCTCGCCTCTCCTCAGAAGCAGCTACCGTGGAAACGTGGCATGGTGATGGCAGAGCTGACGCCGGCCGACAGGCCATGCTGACCTGAAGGCAAAGCAACTTTGGAGACATCGTAATTATTGGTTTGGTTTTTTTGGGTTTCAGCATTCCTTGGCAGGCAGTGAGTGGCACACAGCTCCAGGGAAAGCCTTTCCTAAAAGGCCACTTCTGGAATCAGGCTTGTTTGCCACCCATTGAAACAGATTTCAGACTCCTACTGAAGAGGGGGTATTGGGCTGGGATAAGTATTTCTCACTTCCTGGCCTCAGAGACTGTCTTTGTACCTGAGCGGCCCTGTGAGACTGAATCCCAGGAAAACCTGGAATGCAATAAACGCAAAGCCATTCTGGTAGCGGTAGTTCAGGTTAGGAAGTTCTCCGTGTGGCTGAGGGACCCCTACAACGAGCTGCAGGACGAGTGCTCTACTCGCTGAGCAGGGTATCGCAGGACAGGAGCCGCAGCCCACGCGTTGCCCTAAGCCTTGGTGCAGCACTCGCCCCAGGTGGGGATGGTAATACATACGGGTTTCCCAAAGCCCCTTTATAACAAAAAATTATGTCAGTGCCTTGAAAGTTGAGCCAGCTTTGGAAGGCATGAAAAACGCTGGCTTTGAAATCCTGAATTGATGGGACTGTGGCAGTCTTAGTGCTGCCGAGCATCGGGCAGCCCCTCGTGGTACGTAATATTCTGGTATCACTACGTTTCTAAAAGAGGAAATACAGGAACACGCAGCAAAACAAGGGTGAGACTTCTGACTGCGGTTAATTGCGACAAGTTGGTGACAGACAGACACACCAAGGAAAATTCCACTTGCAGACAGACTTTTTTTTTTTCCTCGCTTTTAGACGCTAAAGGGGTTTCTTTGTTTTGCATTCTGTTCCTTTTAATCTTATCGGGTGTCACAGCAATTATCTTTCAAACCTTTTCTACAAATTCCTAAATGCTTATGGGGTAGAGCTGCCAGATGGGCTTTCTTCAGATGTGGTTCCGAATGCAGTGACTGCAAGGCTGAAGGCTCTTCACCCCACGGCAATCAGCCGTTGCTCCAAGGGACGCTGCTGGTGAATTCCAACAATGGATAAAACCACAAGAATCAACAGAACTGTGAAGGTATGTCGGGGTTTTTTTTTTTGAGTATAACGTAGAAGCAACTAAGAAAAGAAGGTCCTAGAGTAGGGTTTGGTGTTTGAATTCAGCACGGTGTTTGGTGATGTTGGGAGCGTTTGCTGTTCTCTCGGGGTGGACAGAGGGCTCTTTACGATGCTGATGGACCCCGTGTCCCCCTGCGCTTTGTGTTGTGACAGCATCAGCTGGGAGAAATGTCTTCTCGGGGAGGGCTCTGAATAAAGCAGGATGCCTGTGAATTAACACATTTGGAAGCAATAAGTATATACCATCAAGGTTCCACCTGCCTTACTGCTGTCCTACAGTAGCATCTGCGTCGTGGTTATATCGTCAGGGACTTCCAGTGACAGTCCAGGTGACCTGTTGCATGACAGGTAATTTCCCTACGCTACACGCAAAACAGCAGAAAGTTGGAAGAACTGTATTTATTTCTTTTGAAAGACTGGTACTAGTTTATACAATTTTTTTTACATCTATTTGTGTATTCATATTGCATCTAGTATACTTTTCTATATGTACCCAGATAAAATAACCCACTACAGCTGTGAGAGTTTGGGAATGCTGCTCTTGATTCATCAAGTCAGTGTCTTGGTTGTCCTGTCTGCAAGTCTCATAGGCCGTGTAATGGAATTACTCTTCATCCTGGATTACGATCTCAGTGTTTACTGTAAATAAACTGCCTCCTAGAAATTTGCTACAAAATATAGTGGGGGAAAATGCTTAGTCCTGGCCCGATGAGTCATGCTTGCACACTCAAAATTTTCCATTCCGGCATGTAAAGATAAGAGAAGGATTTTGCACATTAAGGCATCAGAGGTTGACGCAGGGCATTTTTAATTTCTGTACAGAGAAGAGAGTTTCTGTTCCTAGGTACAATCACAGTTTTCTTAAACGGATTGCCAATGGCTAAATAAACGCAATGGTAGCAAATTGATTTCCTGCTCTGCTGCGAGATCTTCAGACACACATAGCGCACCCAGTCGCATTCAGCTGAGTCAAACTGATTTCTGCTACCTAATTTATGAGCTGTTCATACGGTGCCTACCACCCTCGCAGTGCTGTTTATTATCTCTGAATGTTACACTCAATACTAAAACACTAAGGACGCATTTTTTCTACTACCTGGACTTCTTGAAGCACCACGTGCCAGGCATCAGCCGCGTTACCGTGACAGGTAACGCTTTGCTGCTATCCCCCAGCTATTCCCCCTGACAAGGACAACCCGCTCTGGAAATGAATTCAGGATGCGGGCGCAGCCGGAGGAGTGATGGTGCTCCTTTCCTGTTGTGTGTTCACCTGCGACGCGGTCAGCACAGGAAACGCTGCACCCCTTGGTGAGTGCAGCGTGACGGGCGGTGTTGGGAAACCGCTCTCGCTGCCCGGCGACATTTCTGCGCTCTCACCAAGGGGAGAACAGGAGCGTTTTTTAAACCCGCGTGAAGTAGATCAGAAGCTTGCCTCTCCTTCCCAAACACCCGGTTTACATATTCCCATCCTGTCCGCAAACGCGTGCATGAGGATTTGTGTCTGTGCCCCTCGGCACTTGGGGGCGTGGGCACCCACAGCCCCCGGCTCTGGGGTACCTGCTGTCACCCCCCAGTCTCCACCTCAAGCACCTGGGAGCAAGTGCGTGTTTCAAACCGGGTTTGCCAGAGCTAATGCTCTGAGCGAGGAGTTTCTTAAATAGCCATGAGGAAATGCTGGAGAAGGGTGAAGTCCCTGTTTTCCTGGGCCCCACAGTAAATTGGGGGCTGTTCTTGGGGATGCAGGCAGGTGGAAGTGGACTCGCTGCCCAGCTTTCCTTGGGAAATCTTAGAGGTAAAACTGTCATGGGCAAAATGGTCTCAACCCCACGAGCTTTCACCTCATTTAATGTATTGCCAGTTAGCACAAACTTCTCATCACTGATTCGAGTGATTGAGAAAGAATAAACCCTGAAGAATTAAGCAAACACTTAAGTGAGCACCATTCCGCCCCCTTCCTAGTCTCAACTTTATTTGGGGGAGGGGGGAGCACTCAGTCCACCCCAGTCCCTTCAAGGAGGTGACGGTGGCACTGGGGCTGGGGGAGAAGCTGGCTGGCAGCTGCTGCTCTGTGATTATTGCCCGTTCTCTTCCACCCCTCCACCCCCTCCACGCCTCTGTCCCTGCCAGGCGTGGGACACCCGCCACCACAGCCCCTCAGGGGGTCCGTGCCCCAGCGAGGGCCCCCACGGTCTGCGGTGGGTGTCCCCGGCGTGGCAGGGCACCTCGCTGGGATTAATACCAGAGAATATTTAATTGTGCTTGAAAGTAGTTTTGTGGCCAGGAGTTGTGGCTTTGTTACTTGCGTTTCTAGATCATTTCAAATGCTGGTAGCACCCGAAAAATTCCAGGGGAGTAAGTGAATGGCTGTTCCTTATCTTCTGCGTGGAGTGTTCAAACTAGTAAAACTGCTGGTTGTCATATTAAAAAACCCCAAAACACCCTGCAGGCGTTCATTCAAATGAGGGGCTTTGTGCCAGGGGCTCTCTCGTTTGGACAACGGCCCTAGCTGCTTGGCAGCTCCGAGCTCCGGCCCAGAAGCCCCGACTTTGTTGAGGAAGCATTTTCAATTCAGCCTTTTCTGTTCGAGATGCATTACTCCTCTAGTTACGTGACTGTGGGTTTGGGAGCGCCTGTCTAATTTCATCTTGAAGCTACCGTGGAAAGAGGAAGGAAAAGAGTTTTGCCGGAGAAAAGGCAGCATGTACGAAGACAAAACCAGTAAAAGTTTGCAAACACCGAGAGACAAGTACAAAGCAGTAAGACCTGGGCATTTGTGTAAGCAGAACCCAGGCAGAGCTGCTGCTGGGCAAGTAGCAACTACGAGTAATTTTCAATAAGGCTATTATTTAATAATATTGAAGATTTTAAAAATAGAGTCAAAGAAACCCCTTCAGCTGCAGTTAATGTTCAGCTTGCCTCCTCATGTTTTCTGCCTCTGAAGAGTGTGATTAGTTGCAGGGATTTCTATAACTACAGAGGAGATCAGTTTACTGGAGACCTGAGCATGAAAATCTCAGTAGATTAAACCACTTCTAAGTATAAAAAACAATTAGGAGTAAAATACAATGCTGTAAAAGTTGCAAAAGTGCCTCAAAATCCAATCCTCTCTTTCTGGTTCAGCCCCACTGCCCTGTTTTCCTGCTAAGATGCAGTTGCAAAGCAGAAAAAGGCATTTCCCGTGGGTCCCTGCCAGAGGGACATCTGTGTGTCCTGCTCCAGGCCCTCATTACCATCAGCAGCTGCAGGCCAATTGCACCCTGGAGATAATTTTGCTACGTAATTAGCTCCCTCTGTTCCCAATAGCTGCTCTCCTCTGGGGCGCCCAGCAAACGCAGCCGGGGCTGGAAGGAGGCTGGGCATTTGCTCTTCAGGCTTGCAGCCAGACCCTCCAGTGCTCCTGCCTAATCCGCCGGAGCGACTGTGGAGAGAAAGGGCTGGGGGAG
>NW_010247176.1:0-20076 GCF_000690775.1 Eurypyga helias | reverse complement strand
AGGAGACAGCAAAATGAAGGTCAATGTGAGTATTACATTATTTTATTTCTGTGGCAATTGCTGTGATGGTTTTCCTTGTTTCGTTTGTAGTGGGAGGGTACGCAGTGCAAACCCCGCATCTGTCAGCATCGCTTTTCAAAGTGTGCTGTTGATCCTGTTTGCACGGTACGAACCGAGCCCATGGTCCTAATGTTTAACATACAATCCAAGTTAAACTGGAAAAAAGAAGCTTGGTCCTAATTTTTAACATACAATCCAAGTTAAACTGGAAAAAAGAAGCTGTGTCAAGGACAACAGCATGGTTAAGAAGGGTAAGGTTTTGTACCACACATGTTGGGCGATAATGTGCTGTATTAAAAAAGTTAGGATGAGTGACCCTGGCTGGCCATCAGGATACCCCTTGCTTTGATATTTTCTTGGAAATAAGGAGCTTTAATAATTAACACTTGATTTCCACAGTATCTCAAAAGAGGTGATGGTTTTTTTACACTGATTACGAGAAAATGGGTAACAGAAATGTTTTAACAACACGAGTCACTCTGTAGAAAATGTCAAGTAACTTCAACATGAGTACGTGACCTGGGAAAGCCGGTGCTCTCTAGGATAATGATTGACCACGTCCCGCAGCACTCCTGCAGAGGGAACTGAAGCTCAGAAGGGGAAAGGAGAGTTGCCAGTGTTCCTTTTCAGGAAACGCAGCTCTGCACTGGGAGGAGGGGGAATGGATGGATCAAATCCATCTTGTGCGTTCTTGCCCAGGCTTCCAGCACCGTGCAGGCACGGACGCCGAGCATCGGCTTCCATGTGCTAAGCAGGATGTCTGTGGTGCTGGAACTAACTGGATCTGCCAGCTCCAGCTCCGGGCAGGGGCTGCACGGCCACCTTGGACAGCGGGTTAATGCCCGGGGAAGGGGCAGCGTGACTGCCCAGGAGCGAGCAGCCATCCACTCCTCTTCCCAGACATGCTGAAATCTCAGATAAAGGAAATTTTGCCCAAAAGGGTGGTCTCAAAGAATTAACGGTTTTGGGCACGTAGCTGGAGGGAGCTGCAGCCTTTGGGCGTCGTCGTGTTGCTGCTGATACATCAGGAATTGGACAATGCCCAGCCCTGAGCCGCTGCGGCTGCGGATCGCAGCAGCTGATGGATGGTCAGATGGGATGCGGGACGGCGTCCTGTCACCTCACGCACCCAGGAGTGAGCAGCCAGCAGCGACCGCAGATGGAAAATCTGCGATATGCTCCTAACAACCTGTTCTAGGGATTTCTTGCCCGTTCCCAGGGCAGGCAGAGGAAGGAGAGCGAGGACCCTGCTCTAACGAGTCTCTGGGGTGTCTGTCACTTAGGAGGCAGGAGAAAACTTGTACTTGGCAGAACTTTCTGTATCTTTAAATCCATGTTTGGAAATAAATGTTGTAGTAAAATATAATTAAGTTTCTAAAAGGTTTAGAAAAGTCAAAAAAAAGTAAAGGAATTGGGTGCATATGGGTAAAAACATTTGGATAGTAGGAGGAACCAAAACACATTTTTTTAAATATCAGGAAACGGCAGTTTATTTATCCTTGAACTTGGGCATGAGATCAGACATGTAAAAGCTTCGCGATTGGGAATGGAATCCTGATCACACTGAAAACAGTGGGGTTCTGTTGGCTTTAACACGGCTAAATTCTGTTAACCACATTTGTGGAGAAAAGGGAGCTGGGGGAAAATTACCAGACCTGGCTTGTGGCTCCCCACCTCTGCAGCGCTGAGCAGTGTGAACTGGTCACTGTTGCCACCGAGGTGGTTCTGCCTGCAGTCTAAATCTCACCATTCAGCACCCAGAAGCTGATGATTAGTACCCAGTTCCACCCTCCAAAAATCAATTAACCCTTGGATGGGCAACAACAGCAAGGCCTGATATTCGCTCCTTCTTGAAGCGCGTACAAAAGGATGTGAAACTTGTGTATGACAAGAACATTTGTTTTTCTAAAATACACAGATTAAAAAAAAAAAAAAGTAGAAGGGCCTTCTGCAAGTCACAGGAGATGTTATAGATGGAGAGTGCGGCGCAAACCCACGACTAGGGGGAAGGCACATCCATGTCGACAAAGATCTGAGCATTTAAAGCACCTTCTGTGTGCGTTGACCATGTGAACTCTCTCTACAACTAGTTGCATGGGTTGACCAAGTAGAGCCAATTTAAGTTTTGCCCATTTAAAAGGGATTTTCTCTGGGAAGCGTGTTCCCAGCTAACAGGGCAATGGAGAATGTTTATTTCTTCAGCCTTGTTCAGAGGTGAAGGGATTAACTGGGGACGGTTCTGTAAACATGTCAGAGGGTGTCATGGATGGATGAACTGTTTAGCAAACACAACCCCCTGCCTTTAGTTGTAGCTCTTCCTTCTCCTCAAGGACTTGAAACCCCAGGTTCCTGCGGTAAAAGTGCTTACAGGTAATTGGTGTGCAAAATGCAGCTGAGAAATGTTCATCTTCATCCACAACAACTTGCATGATTAAAACTATCTCCTTTTTTATTTTTTTAACTATTTCAATAGGTCTTTTAAGAAGACACTGGATGATTGGTTGGTTTGTTTAATTTCAAATGCTACACTACCCACATATCATGTGAAATAGCACGGAGTAGTGAATTGGAGTTTCTAAATACAAACTGAGTGGGAAGAGGGAACTAAAGAAATTATTTTGGCAGACTTGCAGGCAAGGTGCTCAAATTACTTGGTAATTGTGAAAGATTTTTCTAGCAACATTTTTCATATATTTTATGAGGGTGGGGTTTTGGTGGTGGTGTTTTTTCTGTTGCATAACACTATAGGCTGAGGATAGAGATTGGGATAGGAGAGGGAGCAGGAGGTCTTAGTAATAGCGGGGTTTATTTGCCTTAGCACAGATATTTATCATATATAGAGCACAGATGTCAGTCTGTGTGAGTACTCCCATTCTGAGGTTAGAGCAGCTTTACTGACTCTTTAATTAAAATTTTCCCTTTCCTCATTAATAAACATGAGTTAACAGCTTTTCATTCTGAAGACTCCCAAGGGCTTTTCAGTTTTGTAGTGGGACTGTTGCTGGATAAGGATATTCAAACAATAAAGAGGTAAAAACTCTCCCTACAAACCTGAATTACCATCTTAACATCCGATCTACAACCCAATAAAAGGAGACACACTTGCAGCTGCATGAGAACTCCTCTTCACACCAAAGTTCACTGGGTCTGTGTTACTAGAGGTCTTGCACCGTAAATCCCGTCAGCATGGTTGGCTCAGGATATGTGAGTAATTTCTGTTGCTGTAACAAGGTCACGGACTCGGTGTGGGGAGAACAGGGCTGCAGGAAGAGGTTGCAGGGGACACCACCTCTGTTTTCTAGGCCTGTGCTCTGTCATCGTCTTGTTAAAATCCGCTCAGCAAGAGAAGAGTAACAGCGCTGCCTGCCGAGGTGCTTTCTCATGGGGTGATGAACTGGCTTTTAAGATGTTCTTTGTCCTGGGAGATTTTTTTTTTTTTCAGGGCTGTTGACGTACTGACAGGGAAGAAGCAACAAACGTCCAAGAAGGAAAAGCACTTTGATCTCATCTGCGTTGCTTCAGTACTTATTACATGTTGGTTATTGTAAGGACACATTAATGAGATCGCATGGAACAACAAGAACTATACACAGCTGGCATTTTGTGGATGATAGTGTTAGACAGCCAGTTTCCGCTCCTCTGGTAATAAAAAAAACATGCAGATCCCATTGGCCCCAAAGCACAGCTTCCTCCTAGCTAAGCACCCTGTAAGGCCTCTGCGATCCTGGGAATGCAGGGCTTGTTTATAGTTAATGGCAGGTCAGAGATGCTTCTGCTTACACGATAAAAAGGGGCTGCCACAGTGATTCTTTGCATATGTCCTGGCCAGCTGGAAGTGTAGATAGGGCTGATTTCTGACAAATAGCCCCACGTTGGAGGAGCCAGAGCCTGTGCTACAAATAACCTCACACCGCATAACCGGAGATGGCGAGGGTCTACAAGGCTCCCTGTGCTGCCGGATCAAGTACTCGCCTGCCATAAACCTCCTGCGACTTTTGTCTATAGCGTTGCTCTTACTGTTACTGGGACCACAAAATCAATTGTCTGGGATGAGTTCTCTTAAAAATGTCTCCAAAAAAAGAGATGTCTTTGGAAAACAGCTTGGAACAGGGTTGTCATCCAGTGGCTTCTCAGTAGCTCGCTCTATTTCTTAACGCGAGCAGATGGAGCCCGTGGGATGCTGAGCTGCAGAGCTGGCTGCGGGCTGGGTGCCGGCAAGGGGCGCAGCCAGGAGCGTGGCGGTTCCATACCCAACCTCGCAGTGCTTTGGTTTACTCAGCATGGCTGTGCCTTCTTGGTGGGAGCGTTGCGAGGGGTTTAATCTGAGTGCAATGCAGACATAACCAACATAGCTTTCATAATCTGCCCCGCTCACTGGCTCCAGCAGCCTTTTTCTAGTGCTGTGGGATTCAATGCTGCCTCAAACTCCACTGGAAAATCAGCTAACCTATAGCAGGCTCTTTGCTGCCAGAACTGCAGTGCTTTCCTGTACCAAAGCCAGCTAGTTCAATGCTTGCTTTGAAGTGTATCCTACAAAATAGCTAAACACATCAGCACCCATGATGCTCGGTTGCTGTGGATTTATTACAGTTTGTTTTATCAGTGTTAGGCTGATCTTCAACATCTGTTTCAGCATCCTGGGCTAATACTTCTTGAATCCGCAGCTGGGACTCCTGGAAAACTAATGGAGCTTATATGATGAGTATTGCCTGCATTCCTTTGGCGATAGCACCACCCAGAAGAAATGCTTCACAGGTCTCTTCCACATCAGCCCTGGAGGGATCAGCCCTGCCAGGCTTGGTGAGCCACCAGAATGCTCGGAAAGGAAACCAGAGATGGAGGGGGCTTAGTAGTCCTGTAACTAAAGGAGCAAAGGAGAGCGTAGAGCAGCACATAAAGGCAGACCTGTTGGATCTGTTGTTTTACACTGCGTGAAAACGTTTCTCCTTCTGTGTTTTTTGGGTAGGTTAGAATTTAGCAGAAATGAAGTTATTTTAGTAGTGTGGTGCTGCTGGTAGTGTTTTTTCAGTGCATTGCTATATCTTTCTGCCAGGCTGTGGGCACTGAAAATACACAGAACAGTCTGTTCAGGGAAGATGTTGGGGGGGGGGGTGTTTTGTCTTAGTGGTTTGGAGGTTGTTTTTTGTTGGGGTTTTGGTTTTTGGTTTTTTTTTCATCCTCACATTGCACTGCAAGAGGCTGTCTTTTGCAAGGGTTCTGCCTGGGACCTTCCTGCAGTTTGCTCGTTACAAATTGTTAGTATATTCTGTTAAAGATGTTTCTTCCCTCTATAGATTCCTTCAGAAACTAGTTCCAAGTCAAAAGGACAAGAAATCTTCACTAAAATACCTCCCTAAGGTTCTCTACCCTTTTTCAAATGCACTGAAAAATGTCACCAAGGTCTGCGAGCCAGTTAGGTCACCGACACCTTTCACTGTCACCTGAAATCGTATCTCCATGGTGGCAGGCCTGTGTCACCAGTGATGGGCTGGTGCTCGTGGGAGAAAGTAATGGAAAATTGAATGATCTGGCTGTGCACCTCCACAATACGGAAATGGAGAGTGGAAAAGATTTGCTGTCCAACTCTACAGTACTGACCACGCGTGTCCAAGGTGTCCTATAATTTTTTTAAATCTCCTGTGTGGTTTGTAATTGAGATGATTTCAAAGGTTCCTGGGCATCCGTGTTGCCTACAGATGTGAGCCCACATGCCCTAATTTGAGCTCCACAGATCAGAGACCTTTCAAAATTCAAACCCACGGTGTTCGGTTTAGAATCAGAACCTTGCCGTGGCCACTCGCCTTTGGATGTCTGCACAGCTCGATGGGCAGAACCAAAGGCACGTGAGCTGCGCTTCAAGCGAAGAGACCCCTCTGTTGGAAAGGCTTGTGACCTTCCTGGTGCAAGTTTCAAATTTAACTTCTCCTTCAGTGTGGGTGTCCCTGAGTATGTTCATCTGACTTTGCCAAATGAAATGTTGGTCAGTTGAGTTTTAACAACCTTTGTGTGGAATCCCTCTGCTCTTGAATGGAGCTTAGACCTCCCCGATGCTTTCCCTCACCTGGCTCTTCTCTCGCTCCTCTCATTTTGCAGCAAAGCAGACCTAGCAGTGTCTAGGAAGAAGAGTCTCATTTTGCAGCAAAGCAGACCTAGCAGTGTCTGGGAAGAAGTGAGAGAATAGTTGGAATTCTCCCACTAATACCTGCTGCAGCCATGTTTTGTTGTCGCTGATAGGAAGAGTACATCCTCACGCCACGTAACTTGGGTTGTAGTCTGCAGTAATTGTTTGCAGAAGTTCTCACTGCTGCGTACAGGCCCAACTCTGACCTAGTGAAACAGCAAAGCAGACCTAGCAGTGTCTGGGAAGAAGTGAGAGAATAGTTGGAATTCTCCCACTAATACCTGCTGCAGCCATGTTTTGTTGTCGCTGATAGGAAGAGTACATCCTCACGCCACGTAACTTGGGTTGTAGTCTGCAGTAATTGTTTGCAGAAGTTCTCACTGCTGCGTACAGGCCCAACTCTGACCTAGTGAAAATCAGCATATTTACTCTGAAACAAATGAGATCTGAAATTAGACTTGCGTAGTTTCATACATTGATTAATTCAGGAATTAGGCCAAATAATGTGTTTAGTATGCTGTTTCCACGGGAAAGAATTAACCAAGGAAATATCAACATGTAGACACCTTTTAAGACCATAGCATGAGCCAAATTTTCCTTTTACTTGTGTGGGTGCAGCTAGGAAGGATGGTCTTGTTGCCTAACACACTAAGCAGAGGCTCAGTTCCTGAGCTCAGGCTTCCTGGCTGTGCCGCCGATTTCCTGTGTGCGCCTGGATAAGGCTCTTCACATTTCAGCTGCCTGTTTGCAAGAGGGGGAGAGCGTCCCTCTGCGCATCCTCTTCAGTTCTTTAAGAAAAGGGTCTGTCTTTCAGCACGTCTGCAGAGCGACCAGCAAGAAGGCATCAATGTTAAGCTAGATCCAGAAATGTTGCTCATGAACAATAGGAAAAGCTGGCTGGTTTTCTTTTTTTACAATTCCAACAGCATCCTGGGATGGTTTAACCAAAACCAGCACAGAAGCCCAAACCCACCCGGGGCTGTACTCTAGGGCAGGATTCCTCAAGGCCTGGCTTCAACACAGGTGCTTCAGCGCATTTGGCATCGCCCAAATAGAAAGTGGGCTCCCATGTTCAAGGCAAGGCGACTGTCTTAACCAGGCTCTGCCATAAGGTGAATGGGACTGTTGTCCATCTCTGGCAGCTGCTGACGGGCAAGCCCATGTATCATGAAAAGGCCATTGTTCACGGCCACGCTGATGAAGAAATGCGTGTCCCTAACAACAGGCCACTTTCAGCGGCTGAGCTGACAAATTGGTTTTCTGCTGCTGCAGCCTCAAGCCAGCTGTTGCTTTACAGCAAATGCTCTGGACAAAAATACAAGGCATCACGTTTCCTATTTGGGTACTATCTCTTTGCACATTACTTGCACTTTCTGATAAGAAACTAATGCTGAAACACAGTCAGCATCCCGCAGACTGGGAAGCAGTCAGCGTTGTTTTAAAGCCAAGAGCAAATGGTTTCTTGTACTGAAAAGCACTACGTCCACAACTCGCTCTGCCCTTTGCACAAATGCCTCGGGTGAATAAAGCTACCTGCTGCTGCTGCTTTTCATTCTTTGAGCTGTCATCCTGTAATGAGTAAGCAAATGCCCCCAGTGAATATGCTAAAAATAAAATGAGGTGATCTACACGCTCATGATTGCCAGAAATCTATGGGCTTCAGCTAAGACAAGTAGGGCTTTTCTGGGCTAAAGAAGCTGGGAAATATTGGTATTTGCCATCTCACAGATTTTCTGTGATCTTAAAGACACTCTATTTTTCCTTGGTTTCCTGTCTAAAAAAATCAAAATTTACAATAAGAGTGCTGTATGCAGATGCTGCAAGACATACTGGAGACAGAAGTATTCAGATACAGGTGATGTCTGTGTGACGGAGAGAAACACAGAAACTGTTTCGGCTGTGCTTACCTGGAGATAAGCTTGTGAACACACTGACCTGCTATGAAGACTTAACAGCCAGCAGAACTATTTGTTTGGTGCCACTGTGTGCATGACTACATTTTCCCTGAGCTAACATGTCACATAAAATCATTAGCCTGGGATGCTCCGAATCAGTCGGATCCAGCTCTGTAGTCTGGGGTGGTCATGGGCGCAGCTAGCTGGAGGCTGGGTCTCAGAACACTGCAGCCCACCGCTGCTCTTCAGCAGAATTCCTGACGCAGGGGTTGCCACTGGGCACTTATTAACACCCTTGGCACCGACGTGGCTGAGAGGTCTGTCTTCAAAAGCTCTTTGAGGGGAAAAAATAGAAAGGAAAATAAGCAGCGTTTCAGGTAAGAAATAATTAGCCTTTCTCATGTGCTGCTGAAGTCCTCAGATAAACGGGGTAGCAGGCAGGGAGGCATGAGTTTTATTTTTGGGTGGTTGATGCATCTTCTCTGCAGCTTCTGCCAAAGAATTCACAGAATTCCAATAGGAAAAATCACCTATTTTTCACACAGGGATGTTAATAAAGTCCAAGTAATGCAGATTAACAGTGCTGTGCAAGAGCCTTTGCGTGAGGGAGGGTTGTGTTTGGGAAGGTGGTGAAGAAACATATTGCAGCATTATTATCTGTCTCTTTACCTCACCAAACACAGCAGACAGGCTGCAAATGTTGAACTCTGAAACTAATGCTCTGAGAAATGTTGTTTGATGTGAAAACCAGTGGACTTGAATTAAATTGAAATTAAGGTGGAGATAAACACCAGACTGGAAACTAATTAATGCTTTTGCTGGTGTAACAGTGCAATGTTGGTGTTTCTTCTTTCTCCAGAATATCTTGGCAAAGGCGCTCTATGACAACAAGGCGGAGTGCTCAGATGAGCTGGCCTTCCGCAAAGGAGACATCCTGACGGTTCTGGACCAGAATGTCATTGGCAGTGAGGGCTGGTGGAAATGCTCCCTCCACGGCAGGCAGGGCCTGGCCCCCGCTAACCGCCTCCAGCTCCTCGCCACCTCTCAGGCTGTCCTGCTGCCTCCTTCCACCCAAAGCAACCCTGCAGAGTCACCAGCGGGCCAACAAAACATCTACCAGGTTCCCTCCGTCCCCAAGCCTACCGTGTTGTCGTCTACCTATGAGAAGATGGAGGGGTGGGTTAAATCTCCGGCTCAGGTCCCCACCCCGCCTGCCCAAGGAATATACCAGGTACCAGCCTTGGCTGCACAGCTGCTCAGTGAAAGGACCCAAACCTCAACAAACCAGGTAAGAATATAAAGAGCTATAAAAGTAACAAATGTTATTAAAACAATCATTGGGAGTGGAAAAATAATAAAGGCTATTGGCCTGAGCATTTTGGTAGAATTTGCAACAAAGCCATTCAATAAAGGGTGTTTAGGAAACTTCCATCAATTCTACTACACTTATAGCATCATGTGACAAATGCTGCTCTGGGCAACAGATGAGAGTCTCTATATTCTGTAGTCCCTCACTTTTTTTGACAGTTTAAAGCAGCTGTAAAATACGGCAGGAAGTAAAGAATATACCATTTGTTTGGAAGAATCTAGAATTTTTTTACAAACCTACCTCAGAGTTACAATAACAGGACACAACTTTCTCCTCTGGTGGTCCATCCAGAGCCCTCTGGTCACATGTGGGGTCTTTGCATCCATCTGCAGAGGAAGATGATTCATAATTTAGAAAAAAAAAATAATCATGCTTTGCTGTGTGACTGCTGCCTTTGGTCTAGTTTGTACTATTCCCAGCACCTCAGCAAGCTCAGAGTGCTGCTGCCTCTCTCTTCTGCTACTCAGGGTTGTCACTACGCTTGCAAAAAGTAGCAGCACCTGCTTTAGACATACTGGAGGGCGCTGGGTTTGGTTGTGTAGTCTGAAGCAGTTTCTCTCCAAACCTGTTGTTGCTCCTGCTGAGGCAGTGAGCAGGGTGTATGGGATGAGGGCAACCACCAGTCCCCCCAGTTACTGGGGGAATTGCAAACCTAGTTGGGCAGGGTTTCATTGCAGCTGCCTGGCTGCTTCTTTCTCCCTGCTCCTTGCGTTGGGTGTTCAAATGGAACGTGTACGTGGAACATGGAATTTGACGAAATGTGGCATCAAGTGTCTTAACATCAAAAACTTGTGCTTTCTTCAACATTAAATGAATGGGGAATCTTTCATAATGAAAGGTAAATGGATGAGGTGGGGAGGGAGTTCAAGTGCAAGTTTTTGTTCAGTTCTGTGAGCTGTTCAGCCCTGGGAGGCTCTTATTCTGTGTATGAAAATCACATTAGAAATCTTAATTGAGAAAGGAAAACGAAAGAAATTCAGCCCTATACAGCCTTTAAGCCGATTTAAAGATCATTTGATTTATGGGACTGTCCCCCGGCTTTCCTCCCACTGTGCCGAAAGGCAAGTTATGGAAACTGAGGTGCTGGTTCCTGCCGTGTGGCAAACAGGGGGCTGCTAAACAGACAAAGTCGTAACAATTCTGGTGACTGAAACCCAGTTCTCAGCGCTGCAGCTGCACTTCAGCCTTTGTGCACAGTTACCATAACTGCAGGCTCAGACTGACTAATAGCTACAAAAGACCCTTTTGCACTCGCCGTGATCCGATTTCTCCACATTCCTAACCCTAAAGAAGGTGTTGGCAAATTGAATGTGAGCTTGATACAAATTTTTCATGTGGTGCCAGCAAACCAGGCTGAAAATTTTTATTCTTTGATTCTTTATCTGAATGAATGGCCCGACAGAAGCTCTCCTTGGCTACTCCCGTCTGTCATTTCATGAGTTTAGATACCTAAGCCTTGTTTACTAACAGAAAGGAAAAACCAATGTCCTAGCCTGCTTTTGTGATTTAGGAATGCAGATTTGCCTCTTGCACAGCGTCACAGCTGTGCACCAACTGTGCCGTGGTGGTCAGGAGCTGTGCTCCTGCGCGGGGAGGTGCGGGGTGACAGCCTGTGCGAGCGCAGGAGGAACCGCGGCGCTCCAGACCGCCCCGTGTAGATCCTGTGGGACAACTGGCAAAGTTCCTGGCATAGTCAGCTGTCCTCTGAGCAGCTGGGTAAAGCCACTCTACGTCTTTGAGGGAGCTGATTGAATGCAATAAACCAAAACAAAATCCCTCAAAGCTGGTGTGCTTTCACCCTAAAAAGCCTCGTCATTTCTTTATTTGTTGCCTGGTACACAGGGCACCTCCTGGCTTTACTGTGACTGGAAGTACTTCAGTTTGTTCTCAAAGTGGTAGTAAGATATGATGTTCGGTGAGTTTCCTTTTTGCTGTATACTGAATAAGTTCTGCCACCTGCAAACAGGCCTGGGCTAAGGATGGCTTTCTTGGTACCGCTGACCTTTTACCCTTTCTACTCAGGAAAGTCTCTTTTATGTCTCTGCAACAAGATGGCTCAAATCACAGAGAGCTCAGGGGATGTGTGTTCACTCATCGTTCCCTTTCTTCAGATGAGAGCTAAGAGCTTTCACAAAGATGAAACAAGCTGTTGTAAAGCTAGAGTCTTGTTCCTTGACCATATTTCTCCTAGATTCAGTCACTACAACACTCGCTATGCAATGGAGAACGCTACCTCTGTTTTTAAATAATTCATTGTAACGCAGTGGTAGTTTTGTGGGTCAGTAGTTTACGGTACTCCACTTATAAACCAACTGTGGGGAGCCAGACTAAACCCATGCCACATGAACAAAACTCATGTTTTGGGGGTTGATTTTTAAAAAAGTCCTTTCCCAACATTCATATTTTGGCATCTTAACTAATTGGCCCATAGATCTGGTCACAGCTCTTAAAATGATGCTTTAAGCAAACAGAAGAATTAGGGTGTAATTAACCTAGATAATGTAGTTCTCATATCAGTCTTCTCTATGTTTACTCCTTCCAAATGAGTTGGTGTTTTGTAACTGTGGAATAATGTACCTCAGCCTGTACATTTTTGCTGCTTTTGCTCCCAGTAAATATGGCTTGACCTTATGGCTCTGTGAGTCTGGAGAAGTAGAAATTCCCCAGATTTCTTTTTTTAGTGGTTCTGCTTTTGGGTAGTCTAAAGATTCAAGTGATAACTGGAGCTGGATTTTCTCCAAATCTTTTGCCTCCCTCAGTTCGTAAAGCAGATTGTCTTTGATTTGTATGTGCCAATTCTTACCTTATCTGAAATAAAGCAGAAATGCTGGTAAAGGAGAACTATGGGGAAAAAAATACCATGCCTGCTTGTGAGGTCTGTTCCCGTCTACCACCATCAGTGAAAAGCTGAAAGGATTTTAATCTCCTCAGAGTGGTTACTCTAACGGCTGCCTGTTCAACTAATGGAGTGTTCAAAGATGTCCTGACCTTACTGCTCACTGCAGCTTTCTCATTATTGCTTTTTCTCCCCCTCTAAGCACCTGCTTACTCTCCCGAGAGCCTGCTGGGCTTCAGTCCCAAATATCAGGAGTGAGGTGTACGATGTGCCATCCACACAGCGCCGGGAGTCCTTACTCACACAGGTGAGTCTTGCCACCGCCCCCCCACCTCCTCCCCAGGAGCTGCAACCCTGTAGGACCTCAGAAGAGATTTTAAGGTCAGTTCTAGTGTTTCCCAGTTCGCTTTTTTGTAAAATATGGCAGAAAATCATCTACTTTTAGGGAAGTTCAAAACCTAAAGCAGTTCTCTTGAATTTGTTAGACATTTAGAGAAATGTGTCTTTAATCTGGTGCGTTTCTAGTAAACACTTCTGGTTTCACTGTGACTGAGTTCCAGGGCACAGATGAGTTCTAAGTATCAGAGCATCAACCTCTGCCATGGTTTGTCCATCAGGAAATGTGCTTTGTCTCTGTGTCATTTGATTGGGAAGATTTCAGGATAGTCACAGAAGAGTCACTAGTGCAGGCACAGAAAGAAACTGTCACCCACACCACCCACCTCCTGGGCAACCAAACGCGAGGGGTTAGATCATGTAACCATGACGCACTCGGGGAGGGGCGACGTCGATTGCATCTACCACTGAAGCGTCCTGTTACATGATCTTGCTCTCCCCAAGCTTCCCTTGGGAGAGCGAATGTCACATTTCCTCTGTGTCTCCCTACAGCTTGTGCAGGTCACCAGGCTGGGACAGACGCCAGGCCCCATCCCATCACCTACCACACGAAGGTGTCTGGGGCTGGAGCATGTCTGTGGTGCCTCCCCATGCTCCTCACACTCCCTGGCAGCACCCAGCAGTGCAGGGTTCAGCCCACTCTAATTCATTTATTATCAAGTTGTCCAAAAACACTTTGTGTTACTCACTTTGCACAAGTGGGGTGATGCCAGCTCAGCCCCCAAAGCCAGGTGTGTGGGTGGTGGCTGCCTGGCACCGGCTGGTGCCCGCTGCTCTGCTGGCAGTGCCGTGGGAAGGCTCTGCCGCAGGCAGCTTCACCCACGCCTCCAAACGAGAGCACGCAGTACAGGGCCTGAAAGCCTTTGATTCCACTAGCCTGAAGCCAACCTGGTTTGTTCCCTTTGACCAGAGCGGTGCCACCCCACCCTCCGCACGAAAGGGCTCTCTGCTGGTCAGATCCACAAAGTGTTTCCAGGAAGAGAAGAAACAGCTTTACAGCATTCCATCCAGCCCAGAAAAGGCAGGAGCCGTTACCCAGAACAACTCACCAGCAGGCAATGTAAGTAAGACTCACTGGAGACACAAGAATAATCTCTCACTGCTTGATGTTAGGCATGTGTGCCAAACCTCCTTGGAGCTGTGCTTGCAGGTGAGGATCGTGGGGATGCTCACCAGCATGTCTCAGTCCTTACAGGAACCACCTGGCTCCTGGATACCCGGGCACATACTAGAGCTACCACTGCGTTTGCATTTGCTTATTAGACTGCAGGCAACAAGATATCTTCCTTCATCTTTTTATGACAGTGCAAAGTGCAATTTCAGCACCCTCCATTCTTGAATGTCTGATTGTTTGTGATACTGAAGTGCTCGGCAACTGTTCCCGTTCCATGCAGCACTTTCCTGCCACCATTTTTGAACAGTGGAACACACCTGGCTTTGGGAGTAGCCTTAGTGGGGGGGGTCATGCTTCCCATCTCTTCTCCACTGTTTGACAAGTACCGTCCTTGAAAAAAGGGCTAATCTGAAATTTCATGACAAATAAAATGCCTCGATGGAAAGTCTTTATTAGTTGAGTTTATTTTAGGTTTCCTGAACAGTTTTAGGATTCAAGAGAATTTTGACAGGCTGCTTGGCACACACCCCCAGGGCTGACAGTAGGACTGGTGCTCCCCAGAACTGGGATGCTGGCAGATGACA
This sequence comes from Eurypyga helias, assembly GCF_000690775.1. NCBI lineage: Eukaryota > Metazoa > Chordata > Aves > Eurypygiformes > Eurypygidae > Eurypyga > Eurypyga helias. Next base: position 5,701 of record NW_010247176.1, on the reverse strand, counting down.
TTCCTGACATCTTCATGGCTGTTAACAATCGTACCGACCAGCTGCAACAGCCTGGGAGCAAATTTCCTTTCAGAGACACGGTTTATCATTGCTTCCAAAATAAAATTTTCTTAGAATTCTTTTTTCGTGGACAATTTGGAAAATCCTGGCTTTGGTCTGACACACCCATGTTTGGGCTCCCCTTCTACACACATTTTCTGTGAATGGGGAAGAACCTGGACGGTTCTTTCTGAAATTTTTATTACATAGCAGGACCTTCAGTTGTTTCTTATTGCTGCGTGCTCCTATAGATCCTTGCACTCCTCCCTCATGCTTGTGTGGCATACAGGTACGATCCCTCCTGAAGCACCTATTAGAATCACAGAATCATCTTACTATTAGGCTGGTCTTGCACTCACGTTTTCCAGCTTAGAGATTTCAGCTGCACACATGCACGCATTTCGGGCAGACCTGTATCCATCTTAGCAAACCCGTCTCAAGTCAAAATTTAAACTCATTGCAGTTATTTCAGAATAGTCAGCCATATCTGTTGGTGATTTTTTGGTCAGGGTATGCATATGAATATGGGTGGGGATACTGGAAATTCAAGTGTTTTCTTATGCAGAGGCTAATAAAGTCTTCATTCTGTAAAACTGAGTGTTTAACGTTGCCTACTAATAAACTGGCATTTCAGTTTTCTTGTAGCCATTCCAGGAAACTGAGTTTCTGACCCCTAAGGAGCCAGGGATGAGCCCACAGATTTCACTGGCTTGGGACAGTGCTGTAGGATTTAATCACCTGCGCTCAAAATATTTTAAGTTTCATATGTACAGCTTGTCCACTTTAGAAAAACAAATTAAAAATACGTGCTAGCCTTTTCATGGTGCAGTAACTGACATTACTGGAGTTGCATGTACTTACATGCTCTGAGAATTCAGTTTTATTTCTTATTTCCCATTTAAAAACATGGTTTCTGAATCCTGTGTGCTCTGTTGCAGTTATATGATGTCCCTCCCAAAAGAGAAACTGATGTTCCAGAAAATGACTCTCAGAAAAAGTTCTGGGGCCATTACAATACCTTGCCAAATCCTCGAAAGTCAGAATGGATTTATGATGTTCCAGTGTCACCTGAAAAAACAGGGTTAAAACAAAACCCTTCTGGCCATTCCTTGGAGAACCAGATGCTGTATGATATACCGCCAGCCAGGTACAAGGCACTAACAACAAATGCTGAAGCCAAAGTTGTAAATCCACAATTATATGATATCCCACCAACACAACGGAAATTAACATTTCCAGATATCAATCTCTACGATGTTCCATCCTCACGGGACGTGCTTTTTTTGCCACAAAACGGTAACTGTGATGTACCCCCAGGTCCTCTGGATCCAAAGGCTGAGAATCAGATTTCTGAAGAGAATGTCTATGATATTCCAAAAGGTTTGCCCACTGCTTTGCAGTCCAAGAAAGAGATGGAAAAAACCAGTGATACTTCTAGAGACCAAGCATACAGTGCTCCTCCTCAGCCCTCAAGAGATGCCAAAAGAGAACAAGACACATTATCTGTTTCTAGTGTGGACAGCAGAAGCAGCACACTCTCTACATCCTCAAACGCTTCCGCCGAGTCCTTTTTTACATCATCATCAGAAGAGCCTGCCAAAGAAATTAAACTGGACCTTGACATAGCCATAGAGACACTGACTAGATTGCAGCACAGTGTATCCAGCTCGGTTGCAAGTTTAATGATCTTTGTGAGCAGTAAATGGAGATTACAAGAACACCTAGAGAAAAGCATTGAAGAAATCCACAGGGCAGTCGATCACATAAAAGTATCCCTGGGAGAATTCCTGGCTTTTGCCCGAGTCGTAAAGGTAAATGCCTCTTACCTCACTGATAGCAACCTTCAGACCAGAATTAAAAAACAGCTAGAAATTCTTATGAACTCCTTCCAAATTTTAACAGAAACAAGAGAAGCTCTAAACAACTGCCACTGGTCACTAGAGGCTTTGGTCCTCAGGAAACCTCAGAACAACCCAGACGATCTTGATCGCTTCGTTATGGTAGCCCGTACGATTCCAGATGATATCAAGCGGTTTGTATCCATCGTCATTGCCAACGGAAAGCTGCTCTTCAGAAAGGACGAGAAGGAAGAAGAAATGAAGCAATCAAAAGTGAACCCTGAATATAAAATGGCAAAACAAATCGCAGTGCCAAGAAGAATAGAAATAGATTCGCTTCAAAGAAATCCTCCTGATAAACCCAACCCAAGTCAGGTCTCTGCTGAGAAACCAAAAGAAAACCTCACCGAGGGCTCTGAGTATGTGCAGTTACAGGTCAGTATAACTGGATTTTACTGCCCGTGCTCCTGATCGCTTGCAGATATGAAGCTATTAGCCCTGTTTTATCCCTGTACTAGTGCCAAATTCAGTTTGCACTACTTCCTGTTTTCCAGACTTCACGTGGATTCATTTTGTTAGTGCTAGACGGCACGTGTAGAATGACCAGTAAGCTTAATAAAGGCAACTGGCATTTGAGAATTTACCTGGGCAGCCAGCCAGCACTGGGAAAAGATGTTTACCTTGCCTGTTCAAATTGATTTGAGAGACAGCTTGTAGCTGGGGGTTAGCAATTTATTTCTTATCTTTTGACTAGTAGTTCTCTTCTTGCCAGTACATTTGTTTGTTTGACTCTGACATGACTGTACAAGAAATGCTAACTCTTTAACTTGAGATATATTGGAAAGCATACATCTGAAGAAAATTTTGATTTAACAAATTAAACTCTTACAGTGCATTATCAAATTTACTTGTTAGAATAATTTTGGATGTTTGTTAGAATCATTCTGCTCAGAAATACTGAGATGTCTACTAAGGTTATAAACCTCTTGGTTTCACAAATAAATGCTGGCTTGTCCTTAGAATTTAGGAAATGTTATATTTTATTAATGTTGGTTTCAGTCTTGGATCTTGCAGGATCAGAGACTAACTTTTCAGTAAAAAACCTTCAGTTGCTTCTAATAAATGTACCATTGTTGCCCGTACCGTGAAGGCTGCATAGCAAGTGGTCGCTTCCCGTCTGAAATAAGAGAAAAACACATTTACATTTAAATATTTTATGTAAGCCATTTCAACTTTGGTTTCATTTTGATTTGTAACAGGCACAGAAAATCATTTCAAGTAAAGAAGTAGCAAAGAAGAGCACAGATTCAAAACCAAAGGTATTTCTGATTTTGAAAACTCCTACTTGTGAGGACTCTAGTCCCTGATTTCTGTGCCTGCTAAAAGTCAAAATACTTTGCATTTGGACACATGTATCTATACATAGACATCTATTTGTTTTCTCATAGTTCATTTTCCCAGAACTAGTTCTTAAAATTACTGTTGAAAACCCATGCAAAACATTTATTTCCTTCAAATGTAACAAAGCACTCTGGTTTAAAGTTACACTATTTATTTGCTTGCCTTTGTGTATCGTTTGGGATCAGGCTGTGAAAATTAGTATTTCAAAATATCTTGCCATGCAGTGGTGTAAGGATTGACTTTCCTGTTATTCTATAGTTTTAATTATTCATAACCCTCATGAGGTCAGTACCATTAACAATCAAATCTAAATGTTTTGTTACTGTCTGAAAGCTTGAAGTCCAGACAGTATAAAGGATGGATGTTCAGCTACAGAACTTCGTGTGCTTTCCATTATTAAAATAGTGTTCAGTGAAATTTGTTCAGGGGAAAAAAAGGCAATAAGGAGAACATATCACTTTGAATTCCAGTACTTTATTGAAAGAGAAATTACTGTAAGAGACTCCTGCACTGGGGAGATTTGCAGACTAACTAACGAAGCTCGCTGTAAGTGAAGAAACGTAAAGAACATAGATTAGAACAAACCAAGAAACAGCCCGTGTGCCACCAAGCTGAGCCTGTTTTTTTTTTAAACCCTTTTCCAGGTTTTGCCGTCAGCAAAAAAGACTGAAACTCAAAGCAAGCAGGACTCTGCAAAGAAAATCGCCCTCCCAGAACACTGTAAGCTGTGTTTTGGAGCACTTCACAAGGCAATTGGTGTATTTACTAATAGTCTGAGCAACAACCAGCCACCCGAAGTCTTCATATCCCACAGCAAATTGATCATTATGGTGGGACAAAAGCTAGTGGATTCTCTCTGCCAGGAAACTCAAGAAAGAGACGCTCGGAACCACGTTCTCCACAGCAGCAGCCGGTTTTGCAGCCTCTTGAAGAACCTGGCTCTTGCCACCAAAAGTGCTGCGTTACAATATCCAAACGCAGATGCCATGAGGGAACTTCAGGATCAAACTGAGGAGCTGTCCAAGTACACGCAGCAGTTCAGAGCCATGATGGAATGAAAGACACTTGGCTGTTTTTACAGATTCTCCGTTGCTGTTGCTCTTTCGGCATGTGGCAGCCAAGGGGGCCAAATGCAGCTCAGTGACACCAACTTTCAGGCATCTCTAAGAACTCCTGCCGGGCAGTTCCCGGGGTGCTGGTGCACTTTTAGCAGGTGAAGATCCATGCAACAGCAGGTGCAGAAGAGGAGTTGTAGAATTAGGTCCACACATACTTCTCTATTGTTCAGATCCTGCCCGGAAATGCCGTCATCTTAGTGGCTGGGCAAAAATGTTTGCTGTGTATTAGAGCAAAATGATTTTATTATCTGGCTGATTTCTTATTTTTTTAATTTCTGTGTGGGTCAGTTAAATGTATTTTCCTTTTTATTTTTTTTTCTATTGGGGTATGTGAAGTCCCTCTTTAAATTTTGCTGCACAACGTTCTGTAACTTATAGTCCCATCATCGATGGTTTCTTGGGGACTTTACTCAAAAATTGCAATTACAATTTTTTTTTTTTTTAAACAGCTGCAAAGCTGATTTGTTTTTAAATGTGGAAATGCGACTAGTGTATTACAGGACTGGCAGGTACTACACATAGCCTAGATGTTGATGGGAAATGCTCCAGCTGGTATCTGAGCACAGAGGAAAACTGACTTGGAGGTGTCCTGGCTCCCGATAAACCTGTAGGGAGCACACCTCAGCCATCCTCCATCACAGCTTGAAGGGTCCAGAGCATTGCTCCAACTGAAACAGAATTTCTTTGAGCCACTAAATACACAGAGGCTTTGGACAAGCTCTTCCTACCAACCGGGGAGGTTATTTCTTGCTGGGCACCCAGCGCACGCGGGGTTCTCGTGCTGGCCCTTGCTCGTTGGTCTGTGTTGCTCATTAGCCTTATCCCTGAAGTTGCTGGATGTGAAATACAGCAGCGAGGAAGGCCCTGTAACCACCCAGGTCGCCTGGTTGTATGCTTGCGTTGTTTGTATTTTTCATGATTAATTTATTTTAAAGTTTTTATCTGAAATTTAATAGTCTCACCTTTCTTGGCCACATTATACTTGTGTCTTTGCCCTGAAGCTGGACATGTAGGTTAGCGAGCAGTCACGGCTGCTTGGCACTGCGGCAGCGCTCGTCATGGCCCTGAGGAAAAACCAGCTCCATCGTCTGCCCCCGTCTTATCCTCGTTGGCAGTCACCATGGTTTATATCGTGATCTAAACGTCGACATCCGTAAATGTGACTGACTGCCCTGTTAAATGCAGTAACTACATTCCACGTTGGCGCTGTGCGTTTTGTATTAGGCTGACTCCCGGCAAGACCGATCGTTTGTGACCCGCCATCGCCCCCTCCTGCCCGGGCAGGGCGGGAAAGGCGACGCCGCC
>NW_010247175.1:16350-24528 GCF_000690775.1 Eurypyga helias | reverse complement strand
TTTTTTTTCTTTCCCTCCTGGAAGTTTCCTTCCTCCTTCCCTTTCTCCACCCCTTCTCCAGTCACTGCATTTCCTTCCCCTGGTGTCTCCCCGATTAGGAGTCCTGCTCCATCCCCTCTCCTGGCGAGAGGATAGTGCTGCTTCCTGCTAGGCCGGGAAAGGTCAGTGACTATAATACTTTTCTCTCCAGAGCTGGGAATGATTTAGCAGTCTGCTTTTCCTGGCATGCTCACCGGGTAGGCAGGTCATGGGAGAGAGAGATGGAGGACCAAGTGATTTCAGGGCAGCCTTAGAGCTGGAGTAGGGAAGTGCACTCACCCAAATTCCTGCTCTGGCCTCTGATGGAAAGATGTTGTCCCTTGGCTTGATCTGGGGTCGTCATAGTGTTCCCTGACCCCAATTCCATGAAAGCCCGAGGTAGAGATCATTTCCCACGTCATGTGGCAGGACAGCATGAGCTGTTCCGCTCGCTGCAGTGGAAGTGGCTGATCTGCTCCTTCAACCATCCAGAAAGCTGAGTTAAAGAAGTGGTTGTTCTAGTGGCTGTGCCAAATCACCAGTGCTGCCTCGCACCGCTCCCGCCTGCACACGCAAAATCTGAAGAAAGAGGAGACAGGGAATTTCTGCCAGAGAAACCTCAAACTTCAAGAGTTGGCTTTAATTTAAATAAATTGGAGTTTGATCTTTCAAAAAGAGTCAGCTAGTGCTTAGCAAATGAAAAATCAAGGGTAGAGTCTGCAACATTTGGCAGAAGTCTCAGGGAGAGGTCTCTGAAAAGGATGGCAGAAGATCTTTAATGCACAGAGCCCTGGTGGGTCTCCATGCCACGAAGGAAGAAGGTCTAGAGAACAGATCTAAGTCCCTGTACCTGTGCCTTTGCCTTTCTAACGGATCTACCTCGGAGGTTGCGCTGGTCCCGTACTGTGCCTGGGCCCTCCGCTAGATTCCAGCGAGCTCTTCCCGAGCCCTCGCTCCAGGAGGCTTTTTGAGGGCCTGTCACCCCTGGGTGACACCCCTGACTGCCATGAGTCACATCTCCCCGTTGACTGCGCAGAGATTTTTTTTTTCTCTGCTACTTGCAGAACGCTGCGTGGTGGAGCGGATGCTGAACTGGGCCTGGCAGCAACACCCAGTGTGGTTGTGCAAGCTGGTGTTCTGTGTACCTGCTGCCGGGGTTCCCGTGTGTGTTAAAAAGCTTCCTGAGCATGTCAGCTGTGTGACACTGCGCTTGCCAGGTGTCAGCTGATCCCCCGCCACTTCAGCATCTCTGCTCTGCCAGCCTCTCTGATGGTCACAAAACTGTCTCTGGACAGTTCACGCTGTCCAGAGAACATGCTTGTGGAAATAATATCTCCACAGAGAAAATAACATACATGATACATACCTATTTTTTGAATTGAGCGGATTCCCAATGCGCCGAGTCCCCGTAGCAGCGATGCCTCCAGCCGCGTTCCAGGGTGAGGGTCCGAAGGCTGTCACGGGACAGGTGCTGGGAAGCAGAAAAAACAGAGACTGAGAAACAATTGGGACCTAAAAGCCTCCAAAAACCAATCCAGACAAGCTTTTAGTGGTCCCTGCAAGCATCACTTTGAGATTTTAGCACTGAAAGTCTTTAAATGCGACTCTGTTCTGCCCATAAGCCTGGCTTAGCACTGCCTGCAGCTTGCAGAGCTGGCTGGCACCTACGGGCCCCGAGATCTGCCTTCTCTGTCGGGTGTCCCGCTAAGGAAGGTTTGGAAGTTAATTTCTGCTCCAATTCACTGGGCTCTTCAAGAGCAATAAAACAGAAATTTGCCCGGGCAGAGCTTAGCCTAGTTGTGCGTTTACAGCGCGGCCACACGTAAACGGTGTGGGCTTAGGCAGTCTGGGGGTTTGTGTGTGGTCTGTTTTGGTTGCATCGCTCTGCTTAAAACCGATGAACACGCTGTTTTATTATCTAAACTAGGTCAGTGCCTTGTTTTAGCGACGGAGTTGTGACACGCAGCACCGCTGTAAATAGTCTGGGTATTCGGCAGCATGAAGTTTCATTACAGATTTGCTTTTTCCTCAGAGTTTCATGTGAAATAGAGGCGATTTATGAAATTTTCTTTACTTTTTAATGATTACGTTGCGTAGCTTACAACACCTATGTGTTACTTGGAGTGTACAGTGTTGTCTTTCTTAGCAAGCTTTATGACAGCAGTGCAGTAATACATGCTGGAAGAAAATGGCATTTGGACTCGAAAGTCAATAGGAACATGATTTCCCATTATCAGAGCATGCATTGAAAGCAGAAAGCTATCCTTTAATCTCTCAGCAGAGCTTATTTTAGCCTAGAGCTGTGCTTGGCAGGGCTGGTGTCTGAATGCGTGGTGTTGTTAGGTAGGAAAGGGGCGTGCTGGGTGGATGTGAAAGTCAGCGAGTGACTCAGCTGGGCGCCAGCGATTCGCCTGCAGCTTTTCGTGTTTGGAGCACACGCATGGAAACGGAGCAGAGAATGCCCCCCACTGCAGAAGCAGGATTTATGGTAAAGGCTTTTGGAACAAGTAGAGCCCTAAATACAACTGGTTTTCCTTGAGGACCTTGTATTTTTTGTCCTAATTTGACCTTCGCGGGGACGGGTGACAGCTGCTGTGGACACACAGTGTCCCTCCCGACAAATGGGAGCTGTTGTTGTGACTGGCCTCGCTGCGCTAACACAGATGCCACGCAAGACATTCCATTTAGAACAATGTACGTAAGAAGCAGCACACTTTTGTCTGGCGTTTACCACGTGGACGAGGAGCTCTGGCTCTGCTGCAGTGTCACGCACTCATTATTTTATAGCCGTAATTGAGACTAGAGATGCTACTCCCCAGATGAGCATGCCTAACCTTGCCTGCCCTGGCCCACGCGGTGTGATGTTTCTGGGGCGTTTATAACCGCCTTTGCGGCCGCTCCCAGGATGCAGGAGGTAATTGTTGCTCGTGTTTGGTTGTCTAACACAGCCACTCCCCTTATCTGGTCCTCCCAGCAAAATGAGGTGCGAGGAGCCATCCTTTGGGTGACTTGCAGGTCAAAAGTGTCCTCCAGGAATTGTCTCCTGTGTTTACATTCAGCATGTAGCAAAAGGAGACTTGGATAGTTGGTTTCTTGATGCTGGCAGTAGAAAAGTGGCTGTCTTCTAAGAAATTCCAAGTAGTCTCATTTAATTGTTCTCTGTAAGAACCGCAGTAGGATTGTTACTGGTTTGATCTGTAAATACTCCAGGCAAAGACTCTTGACATGTTTAAAAAATATAAATGTGTTGTCCCGGTCTACCCTTTAGGAATTAGAACTGGTGGAGGATGTCTGGAGAGGGGAAGCACAGGACCTCCTTACCCAAATTGCACAGCTGCAGGAGGAGAATAAACAACTGATGACAAACTTGTCTCACAAAGACATTAATTTCACAGAAGAGGAATTTCAGAAGCATGAAGGCAAGTTTGATACTTCAAATTCAGTGCTTGCTTTTGTTATAAAAAGCAATACTTTATCAAAATACTCTGACTGGATGTTCTGGCTTATTTTGCAATGGATTAATGCAGGTCTGGGGGTTGTTGTTGGGTTTTGGTTTTTTTTTTTTTCCTTTAACCTGACTAGAAAAATCTCTGAATACACGGTGATACTGAAGACATAATAATAGGTGGGGGTAGGAGGGGAAGAAAAGCCTGAACAGTGTTCTGTTTGTCTGAGAAGCATCTCTGAAAGTAAAGTCTAGCTTCTTTTAAATTTTTTTACAGTATATCACTTTTTTTTCTTTTTAGTTTGCATCTTGCAAAAAACATTCTTAAGCCCTCCTTATGTTTTGCAACCCAAACAACAATCCATTCTGCAGTGTTTATTTCACACCATTATGCACAAAAATAAGCTGATCTGTTCAGGATGACTGTTTGTAAAGCTGCTAATCAAGATTTCTTTGTCTGAATTGTATCGCTTCACCATATGGAGATATTCTGGGAGAATACTGCGATACTCCTGTAGAACAGGAGAGGCTGAATTTATCTGGTTTACCCATCTATAGGGTTCCCCCACTTGTATGGGACTTACAGCCAATTTAGAGATTTACAGTCCAGGGAGCGGGTGAGTTGTAAAGAGTTGAAACACCCAGTTTGTGGGCAACTTCTTTCTGGAGGCAGAATGAAGTTCAAGCCACGAGACTCGGGCTCATGAGCGTGGGTAGATTTCACTGCAGCGGCGGGAACGATGGCTATCGCCAGCGGAAACACCCAGTTTGTGGGCAACTTCCTTCTGGAGGCAGAATGAGCCACGAGACTCGGGCTCATGAGTGTGGGTAGATTTCACTGCAGTGGCGGGAACGATGGCTATCGCCAGCAAATAGCTCTTTCCCAGGAGCAGGTGACCAGAGCTCTGTTGGCCCCACAGCTCACAGCACATTGTAGAGGCTGCTGGCTACCGAGGCCGTTTCGTGATGCTTAGCTGGGGTTGAAGCTGAGGAGTTGAAAAAAGGTGTCGGTGCAGCTTTGGGGATGAGGCAGCCTTGAGCTGAGGATGGTGGCAGCATCACTCCGGCAGCAAAATGTGCCTGGGATGGTGAGGCAGGCTGGAAGGGGGTGGCTTTCCGACCTGTTTTTACAGGAACAGGACTCGTGTCCACTGCTTGATGCCACGGTGGGTTCTGGTTGGCAGTGAAGTCATGGCTCCCTCAGAAGGGAGTTTCATCTTGCGCGTAGCGTGCAGTCGCTGCCCGAGCTGAAAACCAGACCACACGGCTGAGCCATTGCAGCTCTCCGCTGAAGCGTTAGGAACGAAGGGATATCCTCTTCCAGACACCGGAGGTTGGGATTACATGGCAGCTGGCTGTAGGTGGCTGAAACTGTCCAGCGCTGCAGAAGTTGAGCCTGCTTTCTTCCAGAGGCTGAGCATGGCTCACTTCCCCTGGGGTGGAGAACAACGAAATCTTCAAAATACAAAAATCATTAAACCTCTCAAGATCACCACTTTCTTTACAAACAAACGCAACGGTTTCAGTTTAGAAGTCAGTTAATGGCAAAGCAGCAGCTCAATGTCAGCCGTACAAACTCCATGCAAAATTTCCGCATGACAGTGACGAGTCACGGACCGCGAAGGCTACGACACCTTGTTGGAAACAGCCGGCTTCCCCTTTGTTTTCTCTTCTTTTCTTTCTTCTTCTTTTCCCCCACAGTGGGTATCTGGCTTACTGCAGCTCATGTGCTTGTATTTAAATATAGCCATACTCTTCATGTTCAGCTAGCCAAGCAAATGCCAAGCATGCTTTTCACGTTATTTTTACTGTGTCTACCCAAGTATAAAAACACAAACAAAACCCATAAACCCATTCCAGAGATCAGATTCTGGGATCAGGGAAATTCTTTGGCCAAAATCATTGATTTAAGTCAAATTACAATAATTTATAGCAGCCCTATTGTATTATTGGGACCTATTATATCAAACCCAACTGTTTTTCTTTTAGGAAATTGGGTCATTTGTGGATGGGGATAGATTTGTCTCAAACGACTGGTTTGGATAGTGTCAAAAATGAGCCAGGCTGCTTTTTGTCAGTCTCCATCTCTTGATGTGATGCACGTAGAGCCTCCAGAGGCAGGTTCTCAAGCTCAACGCTTTGTTAGCTGAACTAGCTTTGACCAGCACGATTTAGTATTGTGGTCATGTCTCCCCTTAGCGGCTAGCCCCTGGGATTAACAGCTCGCTGCCTACTCGCCAGACAGTTAAAGGAGTTATTTTTAGCACAGGCAACAGAGGCCGGTGATTTGGGCGTGCAGGACTTTGAGATTCGGTCCTTGCCAATTAATTGTCTCATCAGAGCATAATGAAGGCATTGGTGAGAGCAGCAGGAGCGGCCCCGTCTGAACAGGAGCGTCCGGCGCAGAGGGCACCTGCCCAGAGTCCCAGCAGAGCAGGGTCATGTGAAAGGATGTGGCAGAATATAAAATATACAGGGAGGGTGGGGATGAGGCTCCAACATCCATTAACGCTACTCCTCCCACGCTCAAACAGCACTGCTGGCAGCGCTGACTGAGCACCCTGGTACGGTGCCACAGCGAACCTGAGCCAACCTGTGTGGAACAGGACAAGCCGGCTGCTGTTCCGCTCCAGCCAGAGCTGCTGTTCGCGGTGACGTAGCCAAGTGGCAGGACGTCAGCAGCGGTGCGAGCCCCTTGTGCTGGGCTGCTGAGACACCTGCCAGGCCCTTCCAAAAGTGGAAGCAAACCACTGCGTGTTTAGGTGGTGGTGGTGTGCCACAGGCCTGTTGTGACAGATGTATAAACACATCAGTGAACAGATCCCTAAACATAAAGGGTGTTCCTTTTTTTTTCCCAGCTGCTTTCCCCTCTCCCGCTGGAACAATGCTGTGCTCACAGCAAGCCTCAGGAAGCTGCTCATAGGATGTGCCTAGGCTGGGTGTGCCTCTTAACATCTTGCAGCTACTAGAATCTGAATTATTGGTAGATAATTACATTTAGGGCACGCCTGAGGAGACAGAAGATGTGACTGTTTCACAAACATTTCTCACCTTTCCTTTTCCTTCCCCTTGAAATAAAAGGGATAATGTAGTGATCCGTGCACACAGTTGGAGTCTTTTAGGTTCGTGGAATGTTAGGGAGAAGAATGAGCACAGTGGGAGGAAAAGCAGTCAGCGTTGAAACCGTGCTTTATTCTTTAAATAGCAGCTGCTATCTAGAGATCTCAAAGCACCTCGCAAGTATTAAGGAATCTAGCCACGCTCCCTCTCCGCAGCTCCTGGGGTGACCCACCACTTGAAGTTTCGCTGCAGTCACTCTGCTTCGGGGCAAAGTTTGGATGGTTTTGGGTTTAGATACAACTGATGTTTTAGGCCCCAGCCCTGAGACGGGCTGCAGGGGTGGATCCAGGAGCCTGCAGTGGGATTTGGGATATGGTGGTGGCCCAGACTTGTGGTAGGAGCGTGGGGATTTTTAGAAGAGTTAAGTAGCAGCGTGTGTCAGCGTCCACCTGCCCTGCCTGGAGGGTAAGAGCTGGTAGCGCAGTGGAGAATTAAAATGCGAAGAACTAGAACCTAGAGCAGAGAGGTGACGCGGAGCAGGGTCTGGAAATACAGCCAGCAAGTGTAGCAGGGAATTCAAATGAAGCTGAGAATGTAGGGCTAGAACGTGCACACTGTGTCACTCAGCTCTTCTCTGGGGTTGACAGGAACACGTCCTCTGAACCAAACTCCCGGCCAGCCATGATCGCCATCCTCCCAGCAGAGAGGTTACCTGTTCTCTGTTCTTTTAGCAAGAGCGAGTCGGAGCTGCTCTTCCCCGTTTGCAGGGGTATGCCTTTTACAGCTGCACGGGAACCCCCAGCTGCTGCAGAGTGCACGACCACCAAAGAGCTACCCCTTTCTCCCAGCGTTGTCTTGCTCTGCTCTATTACCCATCAGTTCCATCTGTCAATAGTCTGTAAGCTGGAGTTCCTGAGGCACACAGCCTGCATTCTTTTATGGGAGCACCTCTGGATTTCTCTGATGGAGGAAGAACGTAACCAGAAAGCCTGAGCTGACGTTAGAAAATAAGAGACCTGACTGCCTGGATACGTTTGATGTGTACGCAGCATATTTCTGATGTGGGAACTGCTTTAGGATATTGAAAAGTGGCTTTCCAGCCACCCCAGAGGGGTGAGAGAATTGTCACCGCTCGCAGTTCGTAACAGGAGGAAGCGGAGGGCCTACGTAACGGAGTACTTTGCTAAGGGAATAGGAGAAGACAGCCATAGACCCTGGATTTGAGCTCCTGCTTGGGCTGGGCTTTGGCCAGAGCAGCCCCACACTGCCCTGGGCACAGGCTTTCCTCTCCAAGCCATCCTACGGGATATTGTGCAATGTGATCGCGTAGGAGCATCAAACTGCATGTCTCTGTCCAGTTACCAGGAAAGGTTAGGGGGTCAGATTTATCACCTCCCCACATTAAATCACCTGGTCTGTGTTTGCTCTGAAGAGCCCATCGCTGTAATACCAGTGCCTGATCGTGTCCGTAACGGCAAATAGTGGAAGAGTGCTTCCTGGTTTGTGATTTGTGACATCTGATGAGTTGTTGGTCAGACTTCAGGCTAATCTAGACCTTTATTTCAGACAGGATCAATGTTGGATTCTTGGCAAAGTTCCAAACACCTTTCACAAGTGAAATGTCACGTAGTATTTTTCTCTGAAGGGCAGTTATT